>NW_007250729.1:0-22938 GCF_000164805.1 Carlito syrichta
TCGGGCTCCGCGCCCCTCCCGGGCCGAGCCTCCCGCCCGCCTCCGGGACGGGAGCGTCACGGGATGAGGTTGGAAGCCGGCGCCGGTCCGCGGCCGGTCCAGCTTCGCGCTCCCCGGGCCAGGCTCTCAGAAGTCTGGCCGTGCTCGGGGCGACAGGCGCGGGGGGCCCGGGACCTGCAGAAGGCTGCGAAAGCCAAGTTGCTGCCGAGGCACACGCCTCCTTTGTTTCTCCCTTTTATTCTTCTGAGCTCGCGTGCAGAGGGCCGAAGACGGCGACACTGGTGGGGACGCCCCCGAAGGTGTCCTGTGCGGTGCCGAGCAGGACCAGCACCTCCGAGGGCGGGAAGCCCAGCTCCTGCCTCCAGGACCCAGCTACGCTCTTCTGGGCACCAGACGCCTGTGCCCCGGTGGACTTCTCCCTCCACTAAAAATGTATTAAAAATAATATTTTGTGACTGTGTTGGCATAAAGGCAAACATATTAATGTTGCATATTAAAACATTTCCTTCAGCCTAAAAGTTCATTCAGCTTCTTCTGATTTTAAAGGAAATTAACACTTTATTATTATCAATTTACTTTTTTTGGTAGAAACAGGGTCTGTCTTCATTGTCCAGGCTGGTCTCAAACTCCTGGCCTCAAGCAGTCCTCCCCGACCTCAGCCTCCCAAAGTGCTGGGATTGCAGGGATAAGCCACCATGCCCGGCAAGAGATTAAAACATTTTCGTGGATCCCCTAAGAGACAGTGGTCCCTGGCCCTGGGCCCGCAGAGCTTCCTGGAGAAGTCAGCCCTGCCCACTTCCGCTGGGAAAGGAGGACTAGAGAGACCCTCCACCTCTGGCCACAGTGCCTTCATTCCTTTTATATTCTCCTTTCACCTGCCTTGGAAGAACTGCGAGCATTTGGTGAAAATGGCTGAGAAGCCAGCCTACCCTCCCCACATCCCTTCAATCGCCTAATTCGAACCGCATTCTGTGACTTCCTTTGGCAGCCTGAGCTCCAGTCCAGGCCGAAGCCCCTCTGGCTGGCTGATCCATAACGGACGGGCTTTGGGGACAGACAGCCTGGATGTGACGGGCTCTCCTTCCCTCTGGTGGTCATACCACACCCAAGGGCTCAGTGATATCCAGATGTGACCACACCCCCGCCCCCATGCTCTGAGCTCCCCAACTAAGAGCTCAGGCCCTTCCCAGAGCATCAGGCACAGTTGGTCTTTAGGGTGCTGTTACACTGCTCGCTCACAGAGGGGGCCTGAGAGCCAGATTTGTAGGGAACCTCTCTTTCTTTTTCCCAGCTAGCAAAGGAACAGCAGAAAGGCTGGATCTCTGCTCACAGGGGCTGGGTGTTCAGGTGGACACAAACGTCTGAAACTTTGGTGGGTTTCTCCCTGCTCGTGTCCAGTCCCCAGGAGTCTGGGCTGGATGTGCCTGGCGCCCTGAACAGCGTTCGTTCCCATCATGAGAGGGGGCCTCTTCCACAACCACGTGGAGCCTCACAGACCTGGGAGTCTGATCCCTGAAGGCCAGGATGGGCAACCAGCCAGGGGCTGGGGTGAAGGAGGAGGGTTCCTTTTCTTTGCTGGAAGTCTCCCACCCTTGCGGGTTAGAGAGGAGAGAGGAAGGTGCCCTTCCAGCAGCTCTTGCAGTAAACATCTGTCTCCGTCCACATGGGATGGAGAAGATTCAGGCTCTTTCTGGCCTCAACCTCTACACACACGTAGGAAGGGAACGCTCTGATTTTGCTTCTTATCAGAGTTTTGCTGGCCCGGGAGGAGGCTGAGCTGGGAGCTGCCTCTCAGAGAGAGGCTTGTTATTGGGAAAGTCACTTGCAGACACCATGACCTCATCCTTGCCACCAGCGGCATAATTAGAAGGTTGCAAACGGTGCAGTTGTGGGTGTGCCACATTGGGAGGGGGCTGCGTGGCTTTCACAGGCATTCCTCTGACTCCTTGTTGCAAACATGCCCACTTCCTGTTTGAGTCTATGCACATAGCTTTCCTGGACGCTCTGGGGACAGGATCTGGGTCTTCTTCACTTGTGTTCCATCTCCTTCTATCCCCAAGGCTAGCACCCCAGAGAAGACTCTTTTCTCTACCCTCTTGACTGTAACTTTGAGGGAGGGGTAGAGGCGAAGAAAGACATAATTTATCTCCAGAGAGAAAGAGAGGCCTGGGCCGCTCTGCTCTGGTTTCTCTTTCTCCCTTTCCAAGTGGATGTGAGTTTAAAACATTACCCTTCTAGGAAAGCATTCACTGAACCCCAAATAGGGCCACTCTCTTAGCCTGACACCCCACACACAGTCAATGAAAGGGCATTGCCACAGAACCTTGCCAGGGAGCCTTCTGAGTGGGAGGCACGTTACACCGTGTCCCAGCCAAGGAGCAGGAAGTCAAAACCCAGGACAGGCAGACGAAACTGCTCAATCGCAGAAGGCCAAGACCCTCCTTACTCCGCCATCCTTCGGCATCAAACTCCATTTCGCATACAGAAAGCAAAGGATAGGCAGGGGCAGAGTCAGCTTTTCAATATGGTTATTGTGTACTTTTTTCTGTTTGCCATCTCTGATGTAACAGCA
This sequence comes from Carlito syrichta, assembly GCF_000164805.1. Classification (NCBI taxonomy): domain Eukaryota; kingdom Metazoa; phylum Chordata; class Mammalia; order Primates; family Tarsiidae; genus Carlito; species Carlito syrichta. Next base: position 2,573 of record NW_007250729.1, read on the forward strand.
CCGAGAACACAGTGTTCGATTGCAGGATGACACTGTGTCCTCCAGCAGCATGGGATCTGTGTCGGGGACCCACAGGGACCAGCCAGGTGGTAGTGGCAGTGATACCAGGGAGGCAAAGTCACATGCTTCTGCTCCCTACCCATGCCCTGTCCCCGTCCCCTGCTTCCTGAGTTGCATGGATGCTGCCCTCAGCCAAGAAGTCTGCTTTGGTGGTTGTTTTGGTGGGGGTAAGAAGGGGGAAAGGGTGAGTGTGAGGATTGGAGACAACTCAGTTTAGAAGAAACATGGAAGAGACCGGAAGAGGAGTCAGGGGCTGGGCACGTGGGACTTTAGAGCAAAAGTATTCCCTTCACCCATGTGCCCAACACCATGGTGCCAGGTGTCTCGGCGTGAGGCTACTCTCAGGACTGCTGTGGTGGGCTGGACCAAAGTCCTCCAGAGTGAAGACTTTCAGCAGGGCTGTCTTTGTTCCACCCAGAGGGAACGCAGACAGTTAATTGCCTTGAAACGTGGGCTTCCAGTAAATAACGAATGGCATTAGCTTTTCATTTTTGTTCTGTTTTGAAGACAGAGAAAGGAAAGGAGTTGAAGAGATAAAAGTGGTTTATTAATCTCAATTGGAAAGAGGGTTCCCTGTCTCAGTCAGTTCAGGAGGCTGTAACAAAATACCATAGACTGGGCGTCTTAAACAACAGACTTTTTTTTTTTGTCAACTTTTTAATTTTATTCTGAACAACGTTGTCAACATGCATGAAAGTAGACTGTGTGGCACTGAACTCTGCTGTTCAATACGGTCATCACTAGCCATAAGTGACCACGGAGCACTTCAACGGTGGCTATTGACACATGTTGAAATGATAATGTTTTGTCTATATTGAATTAAATAAGAAGAACTTTAAAAATGAATATTATTTATTTCCTTTTATGTTTTTAGATGTGGCTCCTAGAAAATTTGAAATTACATATATGGCTCATTTATATTTTTGGATAGTGTTGGCATAGACCCCCCTATTTACCTATACACACTTTGATAGTTATCAACTCATGTTTCCTCTTGTTTCATTCATACCCTATGTGATTATTTGTTTAGTTATTATTTCCGCTTTGATGTCATATTTATTGATGTATATAAGCTAAATTTTATTGACAACAGACAGGGATTACTTATGGTTCTGGAGACTGTGAAGTCCGAGGTCAAGGAGCTGGCTGGTTAAGTTCCTGGCAGGGCTCCTTTCCCCGCTTAGAGAAGGCTGCCTTTTTGCTGTGTCCTCATAAGTCAGAAGGGAGGAGGGAGGGGAGAGACAGGGAGGGAGGAAGGAGGGAGGGGGAGGTGGGGAGGAGGAAGGAAAGGCGAAGGAGAGAGAGGAGGGGAGAGAGAGAGAAGTGAGAGGGGAGGAGAGGGAAAGGGAGAGACAGAGAGAGGAATATTTGTTCTTTTCCTTTTTTTATAAGGACACTAATGTCATCATGAGAACCCCATCCTCATTACCTCATCAAACCCTAATAATTTCTCAAAGGCCCCACCCCCTAATATTAACACATCAAGGGTTAGGGCTCCAACATGTGAATTTGGAAGGAGACACATCCTCATCCAGGCTCCATCCCCACCCTCAATCACCCATTAACGTTTGCTTTCATTCCCTCAGGAAAATGGGCCTAAGGACTCAGAACATGTCTGTGGCCGGGCTGGGGGCAGCCTGTATCTTTAGCTTTTCCGTGCCAAGGTCAAAACCACTATGGGTTCCAGTTCTGACTTTCAAGCCCCGGGATCTGATTGGCTGGGCATATGCCTAGACAGGCTGGGGTTCTGGCTTCCATGCTCCTTCCTGCTTGTGCAGTTCTTCAGGAGAGGAGGAAAAGAGACATCGAGAGAAGAAGGAGCATGTCCCAATACCACCAGTACTGGTGTGGAAATGCTCACTGGCTTGCTGGTCAGGAGACAGATGCAAGCCAGAGAGAATGGAGGTTGAGAGACCACAGGAGACAGTAATTTTAAACAATAAAACTGCTAAGTGTAGGCTAGGCTGGGAAGGAAGTGAACACATGAGGAACAGGAATCTTCTCTATCTGGGCTGGTTTCAGCCATTCTAAAGTCACAGGCAGAGAGAACAGGGATAGGCTAGGGGGCGCGGGACAGAGTATGGAGTCTGGTGGAAAGCACAGTGCTATTGCTGGACAGGAGAGGGTGCTACAAACGTGCTGCTAGAAGTTCCAGGAAGGAGGAGCTTGGCTGGGGTAGAATGTGTACTTTGTGGTAGTTTCAGAAACAAAAACAGCACGCATGCTATTCGTGAATGTCTTTCACGCGTCTAACACAAGATATGTAAGAACCAGGGAGAAGTTAGCCTGTGGGTAACTGGGACATTGACCTTTAAACTGGACAAAGATTGAGAATCATTTAGGGCCATTCAGAATCACAGAGTGGTGAGTAACATGTACTTGATCTGCTTAGTCCAAGAGGAAGCCAGCGGATCTGCCCCTCAGAGGCTTCAGAGCCAAGGGCTCACAACTTCAAGGGCGAGTGCTTTTGACTGGGCATGCTCCTGGCCAGCCAAGCTGACCTTTTATAGCCATGTCCTGCCCAGTCCAGTCTCTGGTCTTTACTCTGATGGGTCCCTGTGCCCGAGACACCCTTCCCTCCAAATGTCCACAGGGCTCATCTTCATTGCGTCTGTCTAGAAGGTACCCGACCAGTGAGGCCTCCCTGTCGATCACTTTGAAAGAGCGATGAGCTCTGGGGTGATGTTCAAAACAGTCAACATGGACAAAGCAGAGGTACCGACCAATCACAGCTGCTGCTGCCTGGTCTCCTTACCAACATCTACTGCTGTGTATCAGCCCTGCTGACTCACCAACACACGGTACGTGTGCACAGAAGTACACATATGCACAGCTCCCCTCCCCATCCCGCTTTTTTTCCCTTAAGCACTTTTGCCTCTATCTAATATACTATAGACCTTGTTAGTTTATTTGTTGTCTGCCTTTTCCTGCTAGAATACAAGCTCCTTGAAGGCAGGGATTTTTGCTTGTTCATCTCTGCACATTTAAAATCATCAAAATCAGACCAAGCAGTGATACTTGTTTGGTGTAATCAAAACAATAAGAGAAAATAAACATGAAGTGTGAACGGCCTTTCCATTTCATTACTGGGTCTTTGCTTCCATTGATATTGCAAATTAAGCTATTTACACCTCAAATGTGTGCTTTCTGATATTTAGACTTACAGGGAACACTCACTAATCCCTCAAAATTAACCCAATGTTTGTATGTGTATCTGTAACAATACACCCATATACATCAAATTAATTTCTCAGAAGTAAGGTTTTGTGAGGCTAAATAAGGTGTAAGGCAGAGGGAGTTTTAGGCCTGAGTCTACTTCTCGTCAACAATGCAAAATATACATGCTCTAAGTTGGACTGAGACCTGCTCACTTGGCTTCTGAAAAAGACACTTCTCTTTGCAAAAGTCTACACTACAGAATTCTTCAAAGCCAGTGCATATAAAAGATGATTTGGTTTGCATTCTAGGATCAAAGCCCACCAGTGCTGGGATAGGTTAGATGTATTTACCAGAAAGTAAAATGCAAACCGGGCTCGGTGGCTCAGCCTGTAATCCCGCGCCTTTGGGAGGATGAGGTGAGTGGATTGCCTGAACCCACGGGTTCAAGACCCACCTGGGCAGGCAAGACCTCATCTCTACAACAAATCGAAAAAATTAGCCGGGCGTGGTAGTGTGCGCCTATAGTTCCAGCTACTTGGAAGGTTGAGGCGGAAGGATCGCCGGAGCCCAGCAGGTCGAGGCTGCGGTGGCTGGGAGCAGCCACTGCACTCCAGTCTGGGCGACAGCGAGACTCCCAACTCAAAAAAAAGAAAGTAAAATGCAAGACTGTATGAATGCAGTGTCAGAGAGATCTGAGTTTACGTTCCCGCAGGACACTACCTCTGTAAGTTTCATTGCCACATACGTAAAATGAGAGGACGTTGCCTGCTTTAGAATGCTGTGAGGATTAAATGAGATAATGCGGAGGGTCTGGTATAGAATAAAAACCAGTCATTCTCATTAAAAGTCATTCCTCAGTGAGCACTTGGATTTTGGAACAATCCTGCCATTACTAGATATGGAACTAGACTTTAAAGAAGGAGGAGAAAGACTACAGTCCATGGGAAAAATCTGGCCTGCTGGCTGTTTTTGTAAATAAAGTTGTATTGGAACACTCCCATGTCCATTAAATTACGTATACCCTGGGAGTCCTTTTGCACTATGACAGCAGAGTTGACTAGTTGTCACAGAGACCTTACGGCTTGCAAATATTAAATAGTAACTATAAGATCCTTTGCAGAAAACGTTTGCCGACTCTTGCTCTAGAAGCAAATGCAGGTAAGTCGTCTCATACATTTCTTAGCAATTTAAGTTCCAAGAGTGGACACCTGTCCAGGTCTGCTTTCACCAGGGTCTTGAAGGTAGAAGTATCCTCTAATCCTTCCATATGTGCCAGAAGCCATCTTAGGGCAGCAGCTCAGCGAGGTGGGTTTATCCTAGCTTTCCTGTCTCTGACTTTTATCTGGTTAAAGGTCACACCTAGCAGGTGTGAGGTATTCTAGCTTCCCTGCACCTTTTTTTTTAACCTGACTAAAAATTGCACCTATATGTACAATATAAAAAGTATAGCCAGGCATGGTGGTGCATGCCTGTGGTTCCAGCTACTTGGAAGGCTGAGGCGGAAGGATCACCTGAGCCCAGCAGGTTGAGGCTGCGATGGCCGGGAGCATGCCACTGCCCTCCAGCCTGGGTGACAGAGTGAGACTCCAACTCAAAATAAATAAACACATAAATAAAAATAAATTTTAAAAAAGTGGGTCAGACCTTCCATACAATCTAGCAATTCCCCTTCTGGGAATATATCTGGAGACACACAAATTGTTCTATAAAAAAGACACCTGCATGTACATGCTTATTGCCACACTATTTGCAATAGCAAAAAAAATATGGAACCAACCCTTCTGCCCATTGAACATAGACTGGATCAAGAAAATGTGGTACATAAACATGATGGAATATCATGCAGTCATAAAGAAGGACAAAATCATGGACTCTGCAGCAAATTGTGGAGTGGAGCTGGAGGCGATCATACTTAGCGATCTATCACAGAAACAAAGAACCAGATACCACATGTTCTCACTCATAAACAGGACCTGAGCATTAATCACAACAGCACAAGGGAGGGGTCGGCAGTCATGGGGCACTGTCGGGGGGTGAGGTGGGGGGTTTGTTACAACACAGAAAGCATCTAGTCCTACACCAGAAGAAGAAAGGACCAGTTGGAGGCCCAAACTTCACCTGCACATACATTACTTATGTACCTAATTCTGATTTGCACCCCGCATCTTTATAATAAAATAAAGTTTTTAAAAAGTGGGTCAGAGAACAAACACCCTCTGTCTTGAGCACAGAAACACCTGCTTGGCTTGCTTGCAATACTGTCTTCATCCTAGTACCCTGCAAACTCTGGGTCCCCTCTACCTGCCTTAACATACCTCTCTGAACTGGTCTTTTTCTGATTTGATCCACCCTGCCTCTTCCTCATCCTCTGATGTTGCTACTTTGAGCTCATGGCCTCTTCAAGTTCTCTTTCCTTCTCCTTCCCCAGACTTTTTATGTATAGTCTCCCGGCTTAGATGTGCCCTGACTGGGTCTGCCCATGCCAGTAAGGCCTTGCAGGCCAGTGCTCCGATGAATGGTTGGGTCTCTTTCCTTTTCTCTTCCTTCTATTGTATACCCTGAGTGGAACTTAATCTCCATGATCCCTACAAACTCATAAAGTTGAAGTGGAACCCCGGGGACCCCAATTTCCCTCACCATCCTATCTAAGGTGACTTTCTCCTTGTTGTATGGTTCCAAATCGTTGCAACCACCTAGTTCATTAATCAATCGCTCTCCAGGCTATCTTTACTACTTTCTGTGATACCCATTCCATCATAGGCAAGCATTTCTTTACACAAAGGTATTTTTCTTGCCTCTTGCTTTTTCCTTCCTATCTTAGCTGAATTCTGAATTTTCCCTAAAGTTGCGACCAAAAACAAGGATCACTTCTTCCTGCTTCTCTGTCTCAGAACAGGAGGGCACAGACTCTTCAGTACTGAAGATCCACCATCCTGCCTCCATTCCCATGTGTTCTCTTGTCTCTGCCATTTGTTTTCCTCTCATGGACGACATGACCTACTTTCTCATTCCTAAATGACGGCACCTCATTGTTTTCTCTCTATCATTCAACTCTTGACTTCTGGATAAAGTCAAAAAAATCAGTCCTGTATATCTAGATTCCATTGCTTTTACTACCCTGATTTTCCCGAATTTCAGATGGCCATTATGCCATAGATTTGCTGAAAGATGACATAAGAAATAGCCCTGAGAAACAGAAACCATAAGATTCTTTTTCAAAAAGTTGTGCTTTATGCCAGATTATCCTCTTGTTGGAGTGACAGTTTGGCTGGGTATATAAAATCCCAGGTTCAAAATAATCTTCCCTCAGAACACTGTAGATGTTTGAGCCCCTGGCATTCCTGTGACTCCCATGATACCAGTTTTACTCTTATAGCTTTGCAGACGATCTGTTTTGTTTTTCAATTCCTGGAGAGAAGTTATTCTCCTCATTCTGAAGTTTCACCAGTTTGTGGTTGTGTGGGACATTTTAAGCCCATTTGCTTAGTGGATTCTTTCACTATGAGAGTGTGGGCTTTCATTCTCCTCGAGGAAGTTTCCTTCAGTTGGGTTTTTACTCATTTCCTCTCCTCCATGTTCTCTGTTTTCACATCTTAGGATTCTTGGCAGTTGGATGTTGTCCATGAAGATCAGCAGTGTGGGCATCACCTGAGAACATGGTGGAGATGCTCTCAGACCTCACCCAGCTCTGCTGAATCAGATTTGAGTTTTCATGAGATCCCGAGATGGTTGGATGCACATTACATTTTGAGAAATGCTGCTTTAGTTCACTCTCACCTCTGAAACGATGAAGACTACATGTCAGAAGAGCCCTTGCTTCTCACCACATCTGTCCTGCAGGCAAACTTTCATCTTTCAAGGCTTAGAAAGCAGGTGTCCCTCTTCTCTAAAGTGAGAAACTTTCTAACTTCCAAGGAATCCTTCTATGTACTTGTTCCTCCCTGGCATGTTCCGTCTTTTACTTTCCACTGACTCTTTTTTATAACATCTTTAAATAGAAGCAGGCATTTCCCAACTTGAAAAAGCTTCACTTGACCCTTCTGCCTCTTGTAGCTCCCGTCCCATTTCTCAACTGACTTTTCCTGCCAAAGTTCTTGAATTCATGCAAAATAAGCCCTACCTCTGTGTCTTTACATAGCCCCTTTCTTAACCCCTGGAAATCTGGCTTTTGACTCATGGCTCTAAAAAAACTTTCCTGAAAGGCCTTCTCTTGGCTTTTATTCTTGGGTCCTTTCAGCCACACTGGCTGTGACTGACCACTGTGACCTTCTGAAACATGTTCCGTCTTCGCTTTTCATGACATTTCAGTGTTACGTAATCCTGCTGAAGAAGGAGTGGGATTACCCTCCTCTGGGATGACCTCCCTCTCCTGCCCTTCCCTAAATGCTCAGCCCACAGCTGGCCACTTCAGAGAGACTTTTCCTGATGGTTGCATTTCACACTGATCTACTGACACCATTCAGTGCCTCCTTTCGTTGCACATGCACACGAGGACCAGACAAGGTATATGATGATGTAATTATTGCAATGTGTCTCATCTCACCACCAGATTAAAAACCACTTGGGGAAAAGACAAAGACTTGTGCCACTGTGAGTGATTGCTCTGGTTGATTCTGCTGCCCACGGACAGCTGGACAAGGGGCTATACCATCCCAAAGAGAAACATCTTTTCTTCATTTTCACCAAAATACTGGCCACTTTTAAATGCATGTGCCTGGGGAGATATCTGCCCAGAGGAGACTTTTCTTCTAATTCACCCAATGTTGCCATGTGGGCTTGCCGTGCCCAGTACAGTCTTGTTCCTCTCCTGTGCCCTCTTATCCCAATTCAGGGTCATTCTGTTAGTGCAATCGCCACAATATGTGGAGAAGTCACCCTTCTCCTTTAATACTCATGATATAAGAACACTTCAGAGATGATTTCTCAGGATCTTGGTGTGGAAGCATCATGTGAGCTTGAGAGGGCAAAACTCGCTTCTTAAACAACAATGAAACCCTGCCCAGAGAGAGTTCACGGCCTTTCTGGAAAGCTGAGGGGGCTGCTTTGATCACCTGACCTATAGCCTGGGCCTTCTTGTCCCAGGACATGTTGTAAGGGTGAAGTGGTGCAGAGGAGGAGGAGGAGGAGGAAGGGGAGAGGAGGTCAGGGAGGAAGGCGGATACCTCTTTTATCACCCCTCCGAGGAGCAAGCTCATAGGAGCAGCGAGAGAACTCTTCCTCTGTCCTTCTCCAGGTGACCCCTATTGCTGCTTACTCCGAGGTCCTTGGCTCAGCAAACAGCACTTCCTTTCTCCCCAGTGCTCCAACTAGAACCTAAGGACCATCCTTGGTGTCTCCCCTGTTTCCTCCTCCACATTGCTTCCATCACCAAGTCTGTGCATCTCCCTCCAAAATAGACCCATCACCCATACTTCCCTCGGTATCTTTTGCCACTGCCTTTGTCCAGCCTCACCAAGTCCTACTTGGGCCTCTACCATGATGTCCTAGTTATCTGCCTCTATCTCTCCAGCCTCTAAGTCCATTCTTTGCAGGGCAGCCAGGATGACCTTTTAAAAAAGTAAATTACATAATGGGGTTTCCCCGCTTACAACTCTTTAATATTTGAGGTTATTCTACAGTTATTATTCCTTAAGGTGTGATATAGTATTTATGTTATCCCCCCCGACAAAAGACAGTCCTTCTCATCAAGAGGTACATACTACAATATTTATACATGCAATGATGTGATGCGCTGGATTTTCTTCCAAATGATACCTGGTGAGTCAAAGAGGTGAGAGATCAGCCATGTTAAAATAGGGTGCAAGAGGTTTCATTGCATGATTCTATTTTTGCTTGTGTTTGAAAAACTTTATAATGAAAACGTTAGCAGGGCATAGTAGCTCACACCTGTTATCCTAGCACTCTGGGAGGCCCAGGTGGGTGGATTGTTTGAGCCCAGTAGTTCAAGATCCACCTGGGCAACAGCAAAACCTCATCGTTACAAAAAAAAATTAGCCAGGTATGGTGACATGTACCTGTAGTCCCAGCTACTTGGGATGCTGAGGTTGAAGGATTGCCTGAGCCCAGGATGTCGAGTCTACCATGAGCCATGATCTTCGTAACCATGCCACTGTATTCCAGCCTGGGAAACAGTGAGACCCTGACAAAAAATTTTTTTAAAGTTAAAATCAAATTGCAACGATTCTTCATGACTCATAAGATTGAAACAAACATCCGCCCTGTGTCCTGCTGGGTCCTGCCTGGTCTTGCCCTGCCAACATTTCTGGCCTCATCTTGCCAGTCACATCCTTTCAGTCCTGGGAAAGTCAGGCTCCGACCTGCCTGGGGAGAGGCCTGGGGCAGCTCCCGTATCTTCCCCAAGTCCACTTTCTCCAAGCCCCATCTGGCTACTTCCTGCATTAGGTCTCAACCTAAAATCGGTCTTTCTGAAATGCCGGTTGCAACGTCCCAATTTAAATTTAACCCCCTAATTTACTTTCTCACTGCACCCTCTAATTTCCCATCTTTGTGCTTACCATAGTTTTGGTCTGTCATCTCCACGAGGCTGTACATTCCACAGGGACAAAGTTCATTGCTATTTTGTTCACTGGTGTGTACACCAACGCCCAGTGCAGCACTGAAAAATGTGACCACCACACCCTCAGTTCCCCTCTGAAGAAACTGTCCCAGGCAATTAAAACAATACTTTAAATTTTAAAAAGTACTAAGGATGCAGGAAGTCATGGATCTGCTGTGCCAAATCAACAAATGTTAAGCTTTTTTCTACATTTTCTTAACTTTTTTTTTGAGTCGGGGTCTCACTCTGTCACCCAGGCTGGAGTGCAGTGGCACGATTACGGCTCACAGCAGCCTTGACCTCCTGGAGCCATCCTTCTGCCTCAGCCTCCCAAGAAGCTGGGACTCTAGACATGAGATACCACACCCAGTTAATTTCCATATCTTCTTGATGCTCACTCTCTCTTTCATACGGAATACTCATTCAGAGATAAGGTGACCGTCTTCTGTATTTCCCTCCCCAGACCTGTCCCCTTCCTTCCCTGAAAGTAACTACCATCATGAATTTGGTGTGTATTCAGTTCATATCTCGAATAGTTCTATTTCAAATGTGTGTATTCATAAATAGTGCATGGCATTGCTTTCTGTGCTTTTTAAATTTTTTTTTATTTTAAATATGTGGAATACAAGTCAGGGTTAGGCATACAAATGTTCATTATACAGGTACTCTTGTTGATGAGGTATGCTGCCCCTCGTCCCCTGGCAGTTTCCTGCTACTGCCAGTCCCTTTTTTATAGTATTATGGTAGTTGCTCAAGGTCTGCTTATGAGTGAAAACATGTGACACGCGGTTCTTTGTTTCTGTGATAGATCACCTCAGTATTTTCTGTGCTTTTAAAAACATGTGTGACTGGCATGATGTGCTACATAAGGTTGCACAACCTCTGTTTTCCACCTGGCACTGTCCTATATATGCATATGTGCATGCGGAGTATGGATTAGTCATCCGCTGTCACTGTCCTGTAGCAATCCATCGTACAGATATACCTCTTTCATGAGGTACATCTCTCTTACCTCCGATCTCATCTCTGACAAAAATGCTGGAAAGAAGGGACTTGAATGTGTGTCCCCCTCTGCTCCATTAGACTGACCAAAAGAAACAAGAGAGAACCAACCAGGTGGTGAGGCAATACGGTCTCTCATGCCGAGGCTAGTGGGAGTGTAAATTGATGCCATCGTTTTAGAGAGCAATTTGGCAATATCTAGTTAAGAGAAAAATGCTCAACCCTGTGACCCGGAAATTCCACCGCTGTGATAAATCCTTTTCACCAAAGGCAAATTATTTCTTTTCTACTCAACAGAAAGCATAAAACATATAATATTCCTTTATGACTTAAAGTTTACGATGCATTTGACGTATATTGTCTAATTTGACATTCACAATCATGTTATGCATGAGGGAACTGAGATTAAACACAAGGCCACACAACCGTGGTTTGGTGACAGGGTTTAAATCTCAGTCGTCTGACTTTTCTCCCGCTGTGTTTCCTGTCACCCTGCAGCACCTCGCTGTGTTTTTATGCTATGAAGAAAATGACCGAACTCTGGACACTTTGTCATAGATGCTGCTGGGGCCCCAACCGGAACCATGGTCCTTTTACTGGTCCCTGTACCCGTCCCGCAGGGGCTGTTGTAGGCTGCTGACAAGTCATAGCTGCTCTTTCTCCGAGAACTGTCCACCACCACCCAGAGTAGCCTCAGCTGGAGAGCCTGGAAATTTCCCTCGGCCCCCTTGGCAGGGGTACCTTAGCCAGTGGCTAGCTGGTACAGGTGAACAGAGTCGGCCTCGCTGCCTCAAGGTGGGGCAGCTTTGTGGTATCATTTGTGCTCTAGAGTGTCCCGTGCGCTGATGCAGAACCCATGTCTCCAGCTGGCTTCTTCTCTAGCCTTATTCTGCTTTCCCTCGCCTCCTTCCATCTCCTTCCTGGGACATTCCTCAGGAACTCACGTGTACCAGGACTGTCTCAGGCAGTGGTCCTTGGTCTAAAGGACGTGGAAGAATCACCCACAGGGCTTGTGAAAGCACACGTCGCTGGGCCTCATCCCCGGAGTATCTGCTTCAGTGGGTCTAGGGAAGGGTCCATGATTTCATTTCTAGCAAGTTCCCAGGAGATGCTGATGCTGCTGGTCCAGGGACCACACTGTGAGGACCACTGTTTCAGGGAACCTGACGTAAAACAGTTGATGCCAGGAAAAGCCAACTCCAAGGATGGGATTCTGGAGTTGTGTAACCTGCTCACTGTGGCAATGAGAACCCCGGCACTGGTGGTAGAGGGAGAATGGATAGTTCCTGGTGTGTGGGAGCCATACAATTTCTGTGACAGCTTACAATTGGAAGGGGATGTACTGGCTTTTGCAGTATTTCTGGCATTGGAGCAGTGTGGCAGAGACAGTAATTATAAGGACTGTGGAACTGAGAGGCTGTTTCTGAGGCACTGGTGCTGCAAAGAAAGAAAATGACAGGCCCAAGTTGATTTGTCATCAACTCAAAGCAAAGTGTGAAAGTCAGAGAAAGTCTTTGGCGGTGAAGTCCTTATCTCCTGGAACTGTGCAGTGGTGCAAAGGTCACATGCATGCAGTATAAACAGTACTTCAAGGCATTCAATAATTTATTACCAAACAGCCTTTGTGTGAGGTGGTTTTGCCCAACGATAGGTTAATGTCAGCATTCTGAGTAATGTTTAAGATGGGCAAGGCTAAGCCATGATGCTTGGTAGGTTAGGTGTATTAAATGCATGTTTGACTTATGATATTTTCAACTTGAGATGGGTTCATCACAATGGAGCCCCATTGTAAGTCAAGGAGCATCTGTACACCTAAAAGGAAATTGGATAAATTCTATACATGTTTTTTCTATTACTTGTTTCATTTAAAACATGTCTCAGAAATATTTCCATGACAAAGCATACAGGTCGACCTTTTAAAGAATAGCATGCTACGCATATGCATATAATTTATTTAATTGCTTCCCTATGGGAAGACAGAGCAATATGAAGTATTTAAAGTTGAAGGTATTTAATACAGGGGATTGGTCACACAGGTGTTGGAAGGCTAAGAGAACAGAAGAGATACTGAGATAACCCAGATACAAATCCACCCCTAGATATTAGAGTGTGGAAAACAGTAATCACTCCTAGGAATGGGGAGAACAAAAGGAAATGGAGTTACCAGAACCTCGGGTTTACAGAGGGTACATGGGCGACACAGTAATCTATGGTCTTCAGTTAGTAAAACTCATGGGTCAAAAAATAATGTCTTCCCTTCCTCCTCTTCATTTTTTTGATTCCCAGTTAATAGCTAGTGTGTTGAAAAAATACTCAGCAGATCTAGATTTATTGCTGGGGCAATCAGGGAAGAAGGCATAGGGAATGTCCCCTCTCTCATTGCAGCAGGCAGAAGGCTCACACCCGCTCACAGCAGGAGACTATAAGCCAGACATATCTGTCTGTAGGATCTCACATATCATCGGCGGGATCTAAAAAGCCCACCTCATAGAAACAGAGGTGGTTCACCAGAAACAGGGGGTGGGGTGGGAAGACAGAGGAGAGGGAAGGTGTTTGTCAGAGGTACAAAGTCTCAGCCTGGAGGAATGAGTTTTAGTGAACTATTCTACTGCATGGTGACTGCAGTTAATTATGATGTTTTGTGTATTTCAAAATTGCTTAAAAAAAATTTTTTTAAATGTTCTTTCCATACCAAAAAAAAAAAAAAAAAGTAGGCTGGCAAGTTGATAGATATGTTAATTTGCTTGATGTACTCTGTCTACAGTGTATACATAGATCAAAGTCACGTGGCATTCCATAAATATACTCAGGTATTATTTGTCAATTGAAAATAAAAAATAAAGGTGACAAAAAATATTTATTTTTATCATTTAAGATGGCAAGGAATTGGAATCTTTTCTCCCATCTTTTAGCTGAGTATTTTGTCTTTCCCTATTGATTTGTAGACGTTTTCTATCCATTCTATAAATTATTCTTTTATTGGTTAACTCTGTTGTGAATATATTCTTTCAGATACTTTAGTTCTGGATATATATATATTTATATATATTTAATTTGTTGGGTTACATCTTTTTTCTTTATGACTACTAGGTTTTATGTTTTTTTCTTAGAAAATCTTTCTCTATAAAAATAATTTTTTTTTTTTTTGAGTTGGAGTCTTACTCTGTCACCTAGACTGGAGTGCCGTGGCCGCTCCCGGCCACCGCAGCCTCGACCTGCTGGGCTCCGGTGATCCTTCAGCCTCAGCCTTCCAAGTAACTGGAACTACAGGCGCACGCTACCATGCCCGGCTGATTTTTTGATTTATTGTAGAGATGAGGTCTCACCAAGTTGCCCAGGCAGGTCTTGAACCCGCGGGCTCAGGTAATCTACTCACCTTGGCCTCCCAAAGCACGGGATTACAGGCTGAGTCACTGAGCCCAGCTTAAAAAGACTATTTTGAAGAAAATGGTAGTCTTAACCTAATACTTTTCTCAAAGAATGATTTTTGCTTATGAAATGAGGCCTTTCATCTATTTTGGTTTTATTTTTGTGTATGATGTGACACAGGGCCAGACTTCCTTATGCTAAAGGGAATAGGTATCACTTGCTAACAAGGCTATCTTTTTCCTGCTGAAATGTCACTTAAATCTTACACTATATCACCACGTTTGCATGTATTTGTTTTCATTCTCTGTTCTGCTCATTTGATATACTTTTCTATTCTTGCATAATTACTAAGTTATCTTAACAAATGCCTGGATAGTATGTTTTGCCACTTAATAGGGCAAGACCTCTATTCATTGTGCTTCTTAAAAAAAATTATCATCCATTTTTGAACATTGCTTTTTTTATGAGTTGGAGTCTCACTCTGTTGCCTAAGTTGGAGTGCAGTGGCACTCAACCTACTGGGCTCAGGCAATCCTTCTGCGTTAGTCTTCCAAGCAGCTGGAACTACAGGCGCATGCCACCATGCCTGGCTAATTTTTTAAAATTTATTGTAGACACAAGATCTCGCCGAGTTGCCCAGGCTGGTCTTGAACCCCTAGGTTCAGGCAACCCTCTTGCCTCTACTTCCCAAAGTGTTGGGATTAACAGATGTGAGCTACCGTGCCTGCTTTTCCCATACGGATTTTAGAATTAGCTCATCAAGTTAAAAATTTCATCAAATTTTAATTTTTGTCATATTATATTTATATACTAATATGAAGATAATTAATGTATTTTCAAAGGTTAGTCTTCCCATAGTGGACTATTATCCAGGTGGTTTTTTGTGCCCTTTTGTGAAGTTTTATAATTTTCTTCATATATACTTTAGTAGGCTTGAGGTAGTATTTTATAGTTTCTGTTGCAATTGTGAATGGCATCCATCTTTCTTCCTTTTTTTTGAGTCGGAGTCTCACTCTGTCGCCCAGGCTGGAGTGCAGTGGCACACTCACAGCCACCCCAGCATTGACCTGCTGGGCTCCAGTGATCCTTCTGCCTCAGCCTTCGAAGTAGCCAGAACTACATGCACATGCTACCATGCCTGGTTAACTTTTTGATTTATTGTAGAGACGAGGTCTCACCAAGTTGTCGGGGTTGGTCTTGAACCCGTGGGCTTAGGCATTCCACTCACCTCAGCTTCCCAAAGTGCTGGGATTACAGGCTGAGCCACTGAGCTCAGTCGGCATCCATCTTTCTATTAGATTTTCTAACCAGCTAGTGCTAGTGAACAGAAAAGCTGTTGGATTTTGTATGTTGACTTTAAATATAACCTAACTCTATTTCTTTTGCTAGTTTTTTGGTTGATTCTCCTGCACTCTCTAGGTGGATAATCAAATTATATGCAAACAGTGACAGTTGGGTTTCTCCTTTGCCAATATTTATACCGCATTTTGTTTTAATTCTTTATTGCATTTGTTAAATGGTAGAGGTAATAAGGTTTAAGCTTTTATTGAAAATTTTAATGGGAATGATTTTAATATGTCATTATGAAGTATGTTATTTGTGGTTGGGTAGCTATCATATGAAGAAAACTTCACCAGGCTGAAAAACTTTTCTTCTCTCCTGTCAATCTTTTATTAGTGAGTTGGCTCGATGTCAGTAAGAGAGGCGATGGAACTAGGAAATGTTTGCCCAATAAACCAGTAGCTAAGCTCGAATGTTCTGTCTTAGTCTACTTGTGCTGCTAGAACAAGATATTTGAGACTAGATCATTTACCCAGGACAGAAATTTATTTCTTACGGTTCTGGAGGCGAGAAAGTCCAAGGTAAAGGTGTTGGGGTCGGTGTCTGTCGAGGTCTGCTCTCTGCTTCTGAGGGCTTGCTGCAGCGCCCTGATGTGGCAGAAGCCGAAGGCCCAGAGAGTGCCGCCTTCCACCTCAAGACTTTTTCTAGGGGACTGATCCCTTTATGAAGGTGGAGTCCTTATGACTTCATCATCTCCCAAAGGCCACACCTCTTAATACTATTGCGTTGGGGACTGAGTTTCAATACGAATTTTGGAGGGGTCACCATCGTTCAAATCATGGCACCTTCCTTCTAGGGGCCTTGTCAGTACCAGATGAGGTTGGTTACAAAGTTGATTCATTTTTCTTCCGGAGAACAGGGGGAAAATCACTCTCCACCCCAGCTTGGGATTCTGCAAAATGAAAACTTGCCATGACTGCCAGGGTTTTGTGCTTTTAATGAGAAAATGTGTTGGATTTTATCAAATGTCTCTTCAATATCCCCTGAAATGATCAGAACATTTTTTTCTTTAATTTGCTAATGTGAAAAAATTACATTGATACATTTCTCAATATTGAACCATCCTTTAATTCCTAAAACAAATTAAACTTGAGTATAATGCATTATTCTTTTAATACAATGATGCATTTGATTTTTTTCTTCATATTTTTTGTCATTAATTTTTAATAATAAAGTTGGCTTTTAGGTGTTCCCTTGCTTTTTATGCTGTCCCGGGTTGGTTGGCTCATGTTATTTTGTGGAATTATTTGGAAACTTGTTCACTTCCTGTGCTGAGTAGTTTCTGTAGAAGTCAACTGTTCATGAGAGGTTTGACAGAACTCACCCATGAACTCCTAAGAACCGTGATCTTGAGCTGTAGTCCTGCTCACCATCAGATTCATTCCTTGGTTTTGCCCTGCTTTGCTCTGTATCTCGGGGAACTACATTTTCAGACTTGCTTGCCCTCTGGCTTCCAGGTGGGTTGGCCAATGGGGGGCACTGTTTCAAAACTGGAACAAAGGAGACAGGGAGAAGTAAGGGCATTCCCTTCCCGCCTCCAGCCATTTAGGTAGTGTCTCTAACAGCAGCTGCATCCCCTCTGTGGCCTCAGCCACCCTCTCAGACCTCCCTCATTGGATCCAGCTCCCACTGAAATGGCCTCTGCTGGACGTGTGTCCTCCCCTTTGTTCTGTCAGCTTCCTGCTGTTGCTAGGCAACCCTAACAGGCTTCTCAGCTCTACTGTCTCCTATGTGACCAATCCCTTATATTAAACTCCCTCGGTTTGAGATACCTAGCACGATTTCTGTGTTCTGTCTGGTTCTTGGCTTATTCAGACCTTGATTTGATATCTCTTCCTTACTGAATTTTGATCATTTACTTTTTTCTAAGGAGTAATCTATTTCAGGCTGAGTTTCAAATTTGATAGACTAAAGATGTATATAATATTACCTTAAATGTTAAAATCATCTTTACGCCAGGCTCGGTGACTTAGCCTGTAATCCCAGCACTTTGGGAGGCTGAGGTGAGTGGATTGCCTGAGCCTGCAGATTCGAGACCCTCCCGGGCAACTTGGCGAGATCTCGTCTCTACAATAAATCAAAAAAATTAGCCAGGTAGCACACTCCTGTAGTTCCTGCTACTTGGAAGGCTGAGGCGGAAGGATCGCTGGAGCTCAGCAGGTTGAGGCTGCGGTGGCTGGGAGCGTGCCACTGCACTCCAGTCTGGGCGACAGAGTGAGACTCCAACTCCAAAATAAAAATAATAAATAAATAATAAAATCGCCTGTTCCCCTTTCTGTTACTAAAGTTGCTTATTTGTACGTGTACGCATGTTCCATGATCAAAATTGTCAAGCATTTGTTCACTTGATTCGTTTTTGTTGCTGGGAATGGACATAAATCCTAATTTAATCTTTATATCAACTTCCCGGAGGAGGTTTACATTACCAGAAAAGGGCAGCAAAAAAAATCACTCCTTTTCTTGCCCAAGAGCGTATGCTCCCTCTGTTGCAGTTCTGTCTGAATTCAAACCCTGTGCTTCTCTTACTTCTTCAGATAGCCTGAATACTCTGGCTGAGAGTAAAAGGATCATCATAAACAGGCTTGACATTTTCTACAAAGAACATGAATTTCTTTTGTAACTGGGAAAGAAGTTAATTAAGCCTAAACAAATAATTATTTTAAAAAAAAAAGCCTTGAAAGGAGAGGAAATGTCACAGCACAGCAACTTAGCCCTTCGGAATGTTTATGAAAGGGAGATCCATGTCACTGGGTGGCCAGCTCCATCCATAGACCCGGCTTACCCTGGGTTTAGTAGTTGGTGTAGACCTGGGTCTTCCCTTTCCCACCAGACTGCTCCCCCTTTAGAAGCTGACGCTGCCCTAGAAGGCGACGATCGTGTTAGTTATCCCATCGGTGCTCTTCCTGGCATTGTTCAGTGAGATATCCCCTGGAGAAATGGCCGCCTTGCCTTGCCCATCACAGCTCATGTGGTTTGGAAATTCCACCTTGCTCTTGCTCCACAAGGAAGAGTGACCAGAGACATCGAAGCTCTCCGTGGGGACTGGGCTGATCTCCACCGGCCAGGGCAAGCAGAGAAGGATCGTCTTCCATTCCCACTTCCTCTCCGGGTCTGAGCGCAGCTTCTGATGGCAGAAGAGCCCTGAAACCTCCTAAAATAACCTCCTGCTGGAAAGAGGTAATGCAATGCACACCACAGTATGCATATCGATTTCTATTTTTGGTTCTTATCAAGATTTATTTTTCATTCCTCCAGGTAAATAGTGACCTTGGGCTCGCCGCCTTCCATATTTGCAGCCTGGGTCAATGAATCTTGGTATTGACCTCAGGGGCCATCAATACCCGCTTATTGTTGAGATATTTCAATGTCAATAAGTGGCCCCATGGAAGTGGGAGGGGGCTGCCCAACAACCCCAGCAGCTAAAAAGCCAATCCCTTTTCTCCCAGTTGTCATCTTGGCACAGAAGGGGCTGGTTCTAAAATTGATTAACTTTCCTGCAGGGAGTGGGAAAGAAAACTCCCAAATATAGCCTGAATCCTGCAAAGGGAACTTTCTCAGAATTACTATCCATTATTATGAAAGGAGAGAAACACCCATGTGTGCTCTGCCCCTGTCTTCCCCTCCCTCCCTCTCCTCCTCCCACCACCCCCTTCTCCCCTCCACCCCACAGTGTCACACTCAATCCTAAAAGAACATCCAAAAGACTTCGGAAAGGCGTACCTGGTTACCGAAGCAGCTATTACCCCACCGCGGCTCACCCGCTGGAAGATCAGGCAGGCTGGTATAGTAAAAAGAACTTACGTGCTGACAACAGACACTCCCAGGAGCAAATCTTGGAGTTTCATTATTGACAAGTGTTTTCATCTGTGCCATGGGCATGCTACCTACCTTGCTTTTTGCTTTTTTTTTTTAACAGAATTCCCCAAACTTTAATGCTATGGCTCTGGGAGGGGGGGCTGGAGGGTGTGGAGGGCCATGCCTTCTGCCTCCAACCCTGGGGTTCCCAGGCACCCAGTGACCAGGCAATGAGGAGCACAGGGACCTCAGTCCTACGCCGGGTTGCCCCTGGCCAGCCCTCAGATCTCCTGCTGCAGGGAGAGGGAAGGATGGAGTGGAGGCATCACTGGTCCTTGGAGAGCTGGGCCTGGCACACTGAAGGCGATTTGGCCCGGGGACTGCATGGTGCAACAAGGGAGTGGGAGGTGTAGAAAGAAACCAGGGTTCCAGCCTGGGGAGAAGGATGGGCCTCGAAGGGCAGGGAGGCCTCGGGTAGTTTGGGGCAGGAGTGTGCACAGGGCTGGGGGCCTTGGGGACTCCTGGCCTCTCGGGGTGCCCGATTCAGGCAACCCAAGATGGGCAATGGGAGGACACATTCTAACTTAGGTCCCGGAAACGGAGGTCAGGAGCATTCCGAGAGAGGCCTGCAAGGCACAAGGAAGGGAAGGGATGCTGTCTCTACACGACTGGCACCTAGTAGGTGCTTCATAAATCCCAGCTCTTGTTTTATTTTTATCATTAGACTTGCCTAGCTGAGCAATCAGGACTCTACTGGTGGTCCCTTGTTCCCTGACATTCTCTGAATATTCACGCATTCATGTCCCATTCGGAGGAAGGTTAAAAAAAGAAGACAAGCTGGGCTCGGTGGCTCAGCCTGTCATCCCGCGCCTTTGGGAGACTGAGGTGAGTGGATTGCCTGAGCCCGCGGGTTCGGGACCCGCCCGGACAGCGAGACCTCGTCTTTACAATAAATCAAAAAATCAGCCGGGCGGGTAGCACATGCCTGTAATTCCGGCTACTCAGAAGGCTGAGGCGGAAGGATCGCTGGAGCCCAGCAGGTCGAGACTGCGGTGGCCGGGAGCGGCCACTGCACTCCAGGTTG
>NW_007250729.1:22981-62981 GCF_000164805.1 Carlito syrichta
AAAAAAAAAAAAAAAAAAAAAAGAGGACAAGGCATCTGGCTGAGGTTAGATCCTCTGTTACTATCAAGCTGTGTCTGTCTGTCTTTATAGGCCGTGCCTTCAGCTACCGACCCACGTTCTTGTCCTCCTTGGTGTGCTTGGCCTAGCTCAGGGACTCCCTGAGGGCTGGGCTGATCCTGGCAGAGTTCTTCAGACCCGGAGCAGGGACCGGGCTGTCTGTGGCCTCCCTGGGCCGCGCTGCTCCCGCTTCCCTCATTGCGAGTATTGCAGCTTACTCCCCCTTCTTATTCCTCTCTCTTGCTTCCTTTCTCCCTGGCCACCTCAAGGCTCCCAGCAGCCCTGGTGATGTCTCTCTCCTGGCTCCCTTCTCCCAGGTCATGTCTGCCCAGTGTGACTTGGATGGTATGTGTAGCCTTGGCGATGATGGAGAAGTGGGGAAGGAAGGCGACCAACCCGCTGTGCCTTGGCTCGGCTTTCCGGCCAGAGTGGTGACTTGTCCGGCGAAGATGGAGAGATGCTCACCCTGAGGTGAGTGGAAGACGCCAGAGAGGAGAACTCTTCGGAAATGGGATTTCACCAGGTGCTCAAAACAACCCTGAGGGCGAGACACCGGTGTACCCATTTTACAGATGAGGAAACAGAGGTTCAGAGAGTTTAAGAGCGAGGTTTGAAATCAGTCTGTCTGCCTCCAATCTCATGCATAATTGAACACTTGTGCTGGAAGGAAGGATTCTGGCGGCAGAGGAGAGATAGAAAGGAGACTTTCAAGCATCTGATTTGGTTAAAGGGTCGCAACAGATGCCCTTGGTGCCCTTATCGTGCCCTGGATCTGGAATTCTAAGAATAGAAGCACGGAGAATGCATCTCGCTGAAGACCATTTCCTGGCACAGCAACTCAGCCCTCAAAGCCCAGTTTCCCCTTCAGAGGAGATTTTACAAACCACAGGCCAGCTTTGGGCAGATTTCCAAATCCTCTGCCTAGTGCCGCCTCTGGACCCTGGCTCGCGCTGCCAACACGCTAAACCTCAAAGCAAACACCTTAAACTCAGAATACTTGGGCTGAGTTAAAAATGTGCACATGCACACCGACACTTGCCCCCCCACACTCCCCTCCCAATCAAGCAGAAAGTAAAAGATCACATGTGAGCAGGCAGTGACTACTTCTAATGTTGATGAAGCTTCAGGACAGACAGCAGGAGGCTGTTCATTTATTTATTCATTCATTAACCCTACAAACATGTGTTGTGCACTTACTGTGTATCAGAGAGGATGCTGGGACCTGAACACAAAAGGTGAATATTCATGTGTTATTTGTTAAGTAAGCATATGTTTGTTTAGTGATTTGTGTATAGGTATTATATATATATATATAATACCTATACTTATATAATGTATATATGGTGCTTATATACACACATATTTGCGTGTACATTTGTGCATGTGTGTATATACGTATCTAGTTCATTAACTACAAAACCTCACCTTGGAGGCACTCAAAGTTCAGCAGAGAAGACATGCAAACAATTATGATGTAGTGAGAAAAATAGCTTTAATGTAGGCAGGATCAAAGGACAGAGGAGATGAGAATAAGAAGTGCCGAAGGCTACTGGGGAAATTGGGAAAGACTTCAAGGAGGAAGAGGTGAAGGCTGAGTGAGCATCTTCCTAACAGTCAAGGAGCACAGGAGTTGTCCAGGCAGAAGGAGCATACCTTCACTTAATCATTATTTATTAGGACGTTTTCTTCTTGTTGGAATGGATTTTTGCTACCAGTTAGAATGCAGAAAGTTGCAGGAGACCATCACTGTACGTTTCTATCCCAAAATTGAAAGCAAGCTATATAAGCTACATAATCACATCTTTCAAAATCCATTAGAAAGCAGAGAATACAAATTTGCAAGTGCTTCCTAAGACAGAGAAAACTCATGACTGTGATGATGGTGAGAGAAGGATTAGTCCAGCATAGACAGGGGTAAAAAGAAACAAGTCAAAGCTTTTTTTGTATCCTGCAGAGTCCAGTCACAACTTCCATCTATCCCTCTTCCCCACCCAAGTATATGGCAGTGGCGGAAAGCAAGTCAAGAGAGCTGAGAAATGCCCTTGATGTGCTCCAGGACTTCACCAAGTGCAAGGCAGCAGCCAGTCAAAGGATATGGGCAGAAAAGCAGGCTGGAGAGAGATTGCTCAAGGCAGAAAGCCAAGGGTGAACCTGGGGAGCCCAAGAACTCCCCAGTGGACTTAAGAGTTAATATCTGGGTTTTAAAGCAGAGAGACATCAGCTGTGGTTCAGGAGACATGTTGGTGCTCAGATCTCAGGCCCTGCTGCAGGGAGTTCTGATCCAACCCTCTTGACATTTGAAGTCCGTGGTAAACTGGCTGTCATGAAAGCTTAGACTCAACTCAACTTAACCACAGATTAAGTTGTTTCAACCTCCCATCTCAGTACGTAATTATTATTATGTACTCTAGTTTCTACTGTTCTTCTGTACACAATGTCTAAAACATAATTAAAAATTACAAAACACTTGATGAAGCAAAAAAATGTGACTTATAATCAAAAGGGTAAAAAAGTCATTGAAGCAGATCCACTGATATTCCAGAGGTTGCAATGAGCAAACAAGACTTTAAAATAGAAATTTTAAATATTTTAATAGATTCAATGTGAGAAATGAGCACTATATCTGAGCAGATGGTGAATTTCAGCATTGAGGTTTTAAAAAGAGCCATATGGTTATTCTAAAACAGAAAACTACTGTGTCATAAACAAAGAATTCACTCAATGGGCTTAATAGAAGACTGGACATCATAGAAGAAAGAATCGGTGACCTTTAAGGTGGGTCAAGATAGATAACCTGACTAAAGTAGAAAGAAAGAGATAACAATAGTAAACCAACAGATCACCTGCGCCCTGTGGGAAAATATCAAAATGATCTAACATACATGTAATTAGAGTCTCAGAAGGAGAGGAGAGAAAATGCAGCAGAAAAAATATTTGAACAGATACTAGTCAAGAATAGTCCAAAATTGATTAAGAGCTTTAACCCATAAATCCAAAAAGTTTATAATTCCCCATCAGTATAAATATATACAAAATTATACCTCGTTATATCATAGTCAAACTGTAGAAAACTAAAGCTAAGGAGAAAATTTCTAAAACCCACAACTAAAAAAATATATAATATATTAAGGGGAATAAGAATTAGAATGAAACAAACAAAACAAACAAACAAAACAAACAAACAAAAAAGGAGGATAGAAGACAATGAATGTCATCTTTAAAGTGCTAAACATAAAAGTACCAAACTTTTAATTTAAAATGTTATGCCCAGTGAAAATCTCCTTCCAAAGTGGAAGTGAAACAGAAATGTTTTCAGATGGCAAAAGCTGAGAAATTTTTTCCTGTAGACCTATACCACAAGAAATGCTAAAAGAAGCGTTTCAGGCTGGAAAGGAAATAATGCCAGATGGAAGCCTATACCTGTGGGAAGAAATAAAGAGTACCAAAAAGTGTAAGCCTAGGGATAATTAAAACTTATATTTCCATGTTATGTAAACATATTTGTAAATTTCAATAGAAGACTATTGGCTAGGGTACCAATTATAACAACGTATTATGGGGTTTATACCTTACATAGAAATAAAATATATAACAGCAAGAACACATTATGCAGTAGCAAGAGTTTAACGTTATTTGTAAAATAGTACAAAATTATTTGAAGAAAATTAAGTTGAGGATGCATACTGTACTCTAGAGTAACCGCAAAAAATTAACATAGAGGCATTACTGAAAAAAAATCAACAGAAGAGGTAAAATGGAATACTGAAAAATAATCCAAAAAGGAATGCAGGAAATAGAGAACAGGGAGAACAAATAATAGGACAAATAGGAAGCCAGTATGGACAGTAGGCCAAGTTCAACTATATCACTAATTTCTTAAACTCTAAATGAACCTAACCCTTAGATTAAAATATAGGAACGGTCAGGATAAAAGCAAGATCTGCCTGTATGCTGTTCATAAGAAACACAATTCAATATAAAGTCGTGGACAGTTGAAAATGGTAAAAGGGATCCCAATGCAAACATTAGGCGTGAGAAAGTTATTGTCCAGAGATTATTCAATAAAGCAGACTTCCAAATGAGGCATATTAGCAGTATTTCATAATCTTGCATTTCATATTGATTAAGAGTTAGTGTGTCAAGAAGACCCAACAGCCTTAAATCTGTATGTACCTAATAACAACGTTTAAAAATAAGTAAAGCAGTAATGGCCAAAGAGACCAATATGCAATCTTTGTTGAATATTTTAGTGCCCATTATTGCTCATTAACATGATAAAGAGGTAAATCATCCATAAGGGACATATAGGGCTTGAATAACACCATTAAACAACTTGACATGGTTCGTGTTTATAGAACACAACTGCACTCAAATTTTTCAAATGTATGTGAATATTCACCAAGATTGTGTACTGGATCAAGAAGCACAATCTTAAACATTAAAAAATAGGCCAGGCACGGTGGCTCAGCCTGTAATCCTAGCACTTTGGGAGACCGAGGCCAGAGGATTGCCTGAGCCCCAGGGGTTTGAGAACAGCCTGGGCAACCTGGTGAGACCTCGTCTCTATAATAAATCAAAAATAAACTGGGCGTGATAGCGCGCACCTGTAGTTCCAGCTAATTGGAAGGGTGAGGCGGAAAGATCGCCTAAGCCCAGCAGGCTGAGGCTGCGGTGGCCGTGAGCATGCTACTGTACTCTAGCCTGGGCGACAGAGTGAGATTCCAACTCAAAAATAAATAAATAAATAAATAAATACATAAAATCTCGCAGACTATATTTTCTGAGCATTGCATAATTAGATTATAAATTGATAACAATAAAATTCAAGAAAGTCTGCAAATACTTGAAAATTAGGTAATATCTTTTCAAATAAGCCATTGTTCAAAGAAAAAATCACAAAAGTAATTAACAATATTTTATTTGTTTTTTTCTTTTTAAATTAAATTTTTTTTTGAGTTGTGGTCTCACTGTCACCTGTGCTGGAGTGCAGTGGCATGATCACGACAATCACAGCTCATGGTAGCCTTGATCTCCTGGGCTCAGATGATCCTTCCGAATCAACCTCCCATGTAGCTAGGAATACGGGCATGTGCCACCATACCTGGCTAGTTTTTAAAATTTTTTTGTAGAGATGAGGTTTCACTATGTTGCCCAGGCTGGTCTCCTTATATATTCTGGCTGTTACTCTCATCGGATGAATAGTTTGCAGATATTTTCTCCCATTCAATGGGTTGTCTCTTCACTTTGTTGATTGTTTCTTTTGCCATGCGGAACCTTTTTAGCTTGATGTAATCCCAAGAAAATATTTTCAATTGAATGTAAATGAAAACATAATACATCAAAAGCTGTGAAATGAAGCTATTTCAGTGTTCTAATGGAAATCTGCAGCTTTAAATGCTTACAATAGAAAGGAAGAATGGTTTAAAATCTACCCTAAGAAGCTAAGAAAAATGCAAATTAAATCAAAACTAAAAAGATAGAAATATTAAAGATAAAAATAGAAATCCATGAAATAGACAAGGGAAAATCAATACATAAAATCAATAAGGAATACCAGGAAGCAAAAATTTGGTTACTTAAAGAAGTAAATAAAACTGATGGACCCCAAAATGACTGGTTAAAAAAAAAAACAAAAACAAATTGCCAATATCAGGAGCTAAAGAGACACCATCACTACAGATCCCATGGACAATAAAAGGATGATAAAGTAATATTATAAAAATTGTATGCCAACAAATTTGACAACTTAGGTGAAAGGGACAAGCACCTTGGAAAACACAGTCTGTCAAAAGAAGACAGAAAATTGGAATAGTCTTTATCATTTCCAGAAATTGAATTTAAAAATAAACACTCACTCAAAGAATAATAGTTCCAGATAGTTTTACTAGTAAATTCTTTATCAACTCAAGACAAAAATCCTTTTTAGCAAAAACCCAACAAATTTAACTTAATAATATTTAAAAAGAATAACATATCAATAACAAGTGAGTTTATGCCAAGAATGCAAGGTTGATTTAACATTTAAAAATTAAGTAATGTAATTGGTCATATAATAGAATAAAGAAAGAAAAAACACTTGGGCATCTTAATATATGCAGAAAAATCATTTGACAAAATACAACGCCTATTCATTTTAGTTCTTTTTATTTTTATTTCTATAGAGATAGGGTCTTGCTCTGTAACCCAGGTTGGAGTACAGTGTCACAATCATGGCTCACTACAGCCTTAGACTCCTCCACTCAATTGATCCTCCTACCTCAACCTCCAAAGTAGCTGGGACTACAGGTGTATAGTCCTGTATTTACCACACTTGGGTAATTTTTGTTTGTTTTTTTGTAGAGACAGGGTCTTGCTATGTTGCCCAGGCTGGTCTCAAAGTTCCTGGCCTCAAGCAATTGTATTGCCTTGGCCTCCTAAAGTGCTGGGATTACAGGTGGGAGCCACCACACCAGACCACTCCATTCATAATTTCAAAAAAAATTTCTCAGCATCCCAACAATAAGAAAACATCAGATTTTTTCCATTAAATGAAGTACATTCATGAAAAGCCTAAAACTAAATCATACTTACTAGTGACTTACTAAAGTATTTACCAGAAAGAGGGTAAGGATGTCCATTCTCTTCTTGTACTCAAAGTCTAGCCAGCATAATAAGGCAAGGAAAATAAGTAAACACTATAAAAATTGGAAAGAAAAAGGAAGATGTTTTTACTCAGAGATGACATGATTGTAAATGCAAAATATTCTAATGAGTTTATATAATAATTCCTAGCATCAGCATGTGAATTTAGCAACATTTTAGGATACAAGGTCAAATATACAAAATCCAATTGCATTTCTATTCATTAACAATGGGCAGTTGGCAAACACAATTTTAAGACAATATCATTTTAAAAGTATAGAAAAAAAATACCTAGGTATACATTTACCAACAATATATAAGACCTCTACACTAGAAACTCAAATCATTGCAGAGAGAAATTAAAGAAGACCTCATTAAATGGAGAACTATGCCATCCTTAGATTAGAAGATTAGAAGAGTTAACACATTAAAGATGGCTACTCTTCCCAAATTAATGTATGCATGCAATATAATTCCAATCAAGCTCTCAACAGAATTTTTAATAGAAATTGGCAAGCTGTTTCTAAGATTTATGTAAAAATATCCAGGGCTCAGAAGAGCCAAACAGTCTTTCAAAAAATTGCAGAATTTTACACAAGACACATGAGAACATAGACCTCCATAAGAGTTGTGCAGGAATATTCAAAGCTGCCTTATTTTTGGTAGCCCCAAACCGAAAGTAATTCATTTGTCCATCAACAAGAGAATGATCAAGTCGTGCTATATCCATACAACGAAATACAACTCGGGGATAAAAGGAAATGAATGACTGACACACAACAAGGATGAATCTCACAGACATTGTTTGAACAAATGAATCTATACTGTGTGATTCCATTTTTAGAAACTTCAAGATCAGGCCAAGCAAATCTATGGTAATAGAAATGAAAAAACAGTTGCCTTTGGGAGAGAGTTATAGAAATGGACTGGTAGGGGCATGAGAGAAATTTCCAAGGTGATGAATGTTCTCTGTTTTGTTATGTGTGGTTGTTGTGTGGGTGTATACAATTGCCAATATCCGTCAAATGGTCCATTTCATTTTATGTAACTTAACCTCAGTATTGGACAGAGAGAGGAGGAAGAGGAAGGAGGGAAAGGAGAGAGGAAGGAAAGAAACCTAAGAGAAATTCCAACCAAATGCAATATATAGACCCTGTTTGCCACCTGATTCAAACCAAGCAATTGTAAACATTCATTTTGAGACAGTCAAGAAAAATTGGTCGTCAACTGGGTAATAGAAGGTATTAAATAATTACAGTTATTTTCACTGGGTATGGGAATGGTATTATTGTCATTTGCTAGAACCACGGATGCATGTATATAATGGTGAAATGATAAGATGCCTGAGATTTGCTTGAAAATGCTTCAGCTAAAAAAGTGAGTAGGAATAGTAAAAGTCAGGATGGCAAAATGTGATCCTTGTTGAAGCTGAATGAAAGGGTGTATTGTTCTGTTCTCTCTACTTTTGTGTCTGTTTACATTTTTCCAACCCAAAACCTAAAAGTTAAAATTTAAATTAAAACATTAGTCATAGATTAGGTCGTGCTACTCCTCCGTTCAAAACACTCCTATGCTTCTCATCTCATAATAAAATCTGGCCGGGTTCGGTGGCTCAGCCTGTAATCCCAGTACTTTAGGAGGCCAAGGCCAGTGGATTGCCTGAGTCCATGGGTTTGAGACCAGCCCTGGAAACTTGGTGAGACCTCGTCTCTACAATAAATAAAAAAATTAGCTGGGTGTGGTAGCGTGCGCCTATAGTTCTGGCTCCTTGGAAGGGTGAGGTGGAAGGATTGCCAGAGCCCAGCAGGTCGATGCTGGAGTGCCACTGCACTCCAGCCTGGGCAACAGAGTGAGACTCCAACTCAAAACAACAACAAAACCCAAACTCTTTGTGATATATACAGAAATCTGTTAGCAGATTATGAAATCAATTTAGTACATCATGGATAGCCTTTTAATGACTTTTTTCTCTACCCGAAGATAAAGGAGATATTGAAGGAAGACATTCTGATGACACGCAGGACACCAAGGTAATACGACAACAACCCTGATGGCCATTCCAGAAAAAGGGTTCCAGAATTGTAATTCCACTCCTGGGAACAAACCCAAAAGAGCGGAAAAAAGCAAACCCCCAAAGGGATACTTGTGTACCCCATCACAACAACGTTATTCACAATAAACAAAAGTGGAAGAAACTCAGTGCCTATAGGTAGATGAATGGATGAGCAGAGCATGATATATGCATACAATGGGATGTTATTTGGCCTTAAAAAGAAAGAGACTCCTGACAGATACTACAACATGGATTAATCTTGAAGGCTTGCTAAGTAAAACAAGCTAGTCAAAAAAAAAGAAACAGAAAAAATG
Source organism: Carlito syrichta (assembly GCF_000164805.1). Lineage (NCBI taxonomy): Eukaryota > Metazoa > Chordata > Mammalia > Primates > Tarsiidae > Carlito > Carlito syrichta. Next base: position 32,027 of record NW_007250729.1, read on the forward strand.
AAACAAAAGAGTGAAGAAGCAAAATGCTAGAGAATATGGCATGTGTAATAAAGATATGTATTGCTAGGCAAAACCACGTCAGTGTGTGCTTGTGTGTGCGCACACACGTGCATGCGAGTTTTCTCCAATGGTTTGTGAATTTGGGAAAGAGCCCTACTCAATCCATCCCCCCTCCACCTCTTTTCCCACTCCTGCCATATAAACATTTTTGCCGTGCATCCGTCATGCCAAGCCCTGCCCCGAGCATCCACAGGACTCCCTCCCTCGTCTTCAAACATCGGCTCACGTGTTGCCTGACTAGAGGTGTTTCCCAAGTCATGGTGGACAGCACCACTCTCTAGCCTCCCATCAGTTTGATTATTTCGTTCAGTGCACTTCTTACACTGGACCCACCCTATCGTTGTGGGCTTCCTTGTTCACTGACACTCTCTCTATCCCATTCCCCTCCCACAATGGCAGACCTAAGAGAGCAAGGGGTTTGCCTGTATTCACTGTGGCACCTCCAGCACCTAGGATATGGCTTGATGCATTCTAGGCACTCAATAAGTATTTGTACAGTGAAAAAAATTATTGCAGTCCTCCTTTGTGCCCAGGACTGTGGTCAGAGCTGGAGAAACAGCAGTAAACAGGACAGATGGGGGCCAGATCTTTGTGAAGCAGAGTCTACGGGAGCAGCACTGCATAGCCCTGGGATTGTGTCTTTTAGCTGTGCAAGACCCAGCCAGGAGATGCACCAGCCCTGTGAAAGCTTGTAACAGAGAGACCTGACTCTGTGTGTGTGTGTGTGTGTGTGTGTGTGTGTGTGTATATGTTTGTCTGTGTGGCATGGGTGTGTATGTGGTGTGCATGTGGGGGAGTACGCGTATGTATGTGGTGTGTGTATGTTTATGGTATGTGTCTGTGTGGCACGTGTGTCTGTATGGTGTGTCTGTATGTGCTATGTGTCTATGTGGCATGTGTACCACGTGTAGGGTGTGTGTGTGTGGGTGTGTGTGGGTGTGTGTGTGTAGCAGGCAGGGGGAAGGATGCCTCAGGAAGAACTTTCCTGAGGAAAACATGAAAACTGAGACCTACAAAACAATAAAAAGACCAATGGGTGAAAGACCCAAACCAATACTTCATGCAGGGGCATTTTTGAATTGCCATAAGCAGGTGAAAAGGTGCTCAATATCATTAGTCAAAAGGGAAATTAAAATTGAAAGCACAAAACAGTGTCACCATGCACTCAGCAGAATGGACGTTCAGAAGACTGATAATACCAAGTGTTGGAAATGATTTGGGAGAAACAGGAACTCAGATACTGCCTGTGGGAATGGAAAACGGTACAACCACTTTGGAAAGTTGTTGGTTTCTAATAGAGTTAAATATATATCCACTCTTCAGCTTATCAATTGCATTCCTAGATATTTACCCAAAATAAATGAAAATATGTGTCCACATAAAAGCTTTGTATACAAATGTTCATAGCAGTTGTATTAAGAACTCCAAACTGGAAACAACCTCAAATGTCTGTCAACAGGAAAATGAATGAGTGAATTAAGTATGGCACATTCATATAATGGAAGGCTACTCATTTTGGAAGAGTCTCAAAAGTACTATATTGAGCGAAAGAAGCCAGTCGCAAAAGAGCAAGCACAATTTATCCCATTTATATGAAGTTCAGTAACAGGCAGAACTAATCTTACAGTGATAGGAAACAGAGCAGGGCATTGAAGGGAAGGGGACATGGGAAACTTTCTGATAGAGGAAGTGTCCTGTATATCTTGATTTGACAGTTGAAGAAAACATGATATATGTCTTGATTTGGGTTGTATTGGAGTAAATGTCAAAATTCACCCCACTGCACACTTAAGATCTCTGCATCTTACTGCATATGAGTATACCTCACCTCTCTCCCATGAAAAAAGAAACCTACATCCTGAAGAAGGAGTAGAGGTGAGCCTGGGGAGAAAGGGGGGAGAGCATTCCAGACAGAGGGATCCATGCTGGGGAAGCTCAGGGGGAGGGTCAGAGCTTCATAGTCTAAGAACAGAGAGGAGCCCTGTTTGTTTGGAGGATGACAGAGAGAAGGCAAGATGGGACTGGGCTGTGGGCTAAGGCAGGGGCTTGGTCTTACCTGACCTTAAGGGCCAGGTAAGAAAAAGAAAACATGATCACATGCAATGGAGAATGGATGGGGGACAGCAAGAATGGGGAGGAGGCAAGACCTGTTAGGAGGCTGCTATAGTCATCCAGGTAAGAACTAGAGGGGGGTTGGGCGTGGGTGGGGGAGCAGGCAGTGTGGTGATTCAGGACACTTTTGGAGGTAGAGTCACGTTTTGGTGAAATGTGTTTTGCAGCCAGGCAGAGAAACAAGATAATCTTTGTAAGCTCAAATGTGTGTAGGAATCTGTATAAAGTGGGAGTCCACACACATTGCAAGCAGGAGTAAGGCATGCAGCTAGGGTAAGCCTGGGCAGAAGGGCAGGGCCAGTCCTGTGGAACACTCAGACACCCTCTTGTGCTACTATCTCTTGTTGAATAACAAACTACCCCCAAACTGAGAGACTTTAAAGAACAACTGTGTTAACTAGCTCATGATTGATTTTGTAACCTGGATTGGGCTCAGTTGGGTGATTCTTCCACTGGTCTTGCCTGTGGTCTTCCATGGTGGGTCAGCTGAGGTCTGGGCTCAGCTCAGACCACTAGCTTGATGGGGTGTTCTCCCAGCCCCATGTTCTCTCAGGGTCTCTCCTTCATGTGGTCTCTTCTGCAGGATAACTGGATTTTTTGCATGGTGATTCAGGGCTCCCAAAAATACAAAGCAGAAGAGGTAGACCTTACGGCTCAGGCTGGGTGGTGTCACATTTTGTTGACACTATATTGATTGTATTGTGCTGAATTGGCACTGTATTTGACGGTATTGTATTGTACTGGTTAAAGCACATCACAAGTTCAACCTAGATTCAAGGAGAGGAGATCACATAAGGTCACTAAGGTACAGACTACCATAGCCACTTGTGAGCTGTGTGGCCTCTGACAAGTTATGTAACCTCTCCAAACCTCAGTTCTCTCGTTTTTTCAAAGGGAGATATTAGTACTGACCTCATAGTGTTCTTGTTCGGATGCAATAAACTGACACAGGTTGAGAGCATGGCAGAGTTCCTGGCTTGGGACAGTGGCAACCGTCATCAGGGTCACTGCATAGATGTGTCTACTGAGCCTCTGCACCGCCTGGTGCACCGTCCAGGGCCTCCCCTGGCCTTTCTTCTGGAGGAAGTTCTGTTCTCTTCTAGTGCTGGGAGCAGTGGCTTGCCTGAGAAGGCCCCTCACACATCGGTGTCTCTTGTTTGCCGCCGGCTTCTACTGCTCAGAGCAGGGCCCCTCAGTCCATGCAATGCCAGGCGAGGAGCCAGTCAGGTTCTGTCCCCTCCCTCTCCCTCCCATCCCCTTGTTTTCTTTATGCTAATTAAACATGGGTCAGCCATTTACATGAATGTTAAATGTTGCCATGCCAACCCGGACAGCATCTTGGAGGATCGGCAACCTTTGCCCTGCTTCAGGAAGCTGCTCTCCAGCCTGTGTCTCGGGTCTCTGCCTTGTACCTGCCTCTCTCTCTCTTTCTCTCTCTCTCTGTCTGTCTCTTCCTCTGTCTGCTCGCTCTGTCATTCTGTCTATCTTTCTCTGTCTGCCTTTTTTGCCTCTCTGTCTTTCTCTATCTGTTCATTTCTCTGTCTGTCTCTCTCTGTCTGTCTCTCCTTTTGTCTCTCTCCCATCAGGCCCCAAAGTGTGCTCTTCTCTGTAGCACTTGCTTCCTGCCAGTCAGTCCCTGAAGAGGGCAGGACGCAAGGTTACTGAATCTTCTAGGCAGGTCTGAGCTCCCCTGCCCCTTTTCCTAATGAGGGCAGACCCCGCTTTCTAGCAGCCCCCATGCATTTAGCATTTATTGTTTGGGAAACTGCATCACGGTGAAAATTTCCCTGAATTCAGCAATGCTTTTATTTATTTATTTATTTATTTGAGTTGGAGTCTCACTCTGTCGCCCAGACTGGAGTGCAGTGGTCCCCATCAGTCAGTCCACAAGTAGCTGCCGAGTGCGGGGCCCTGGAACCGCCAACCGGGTGTGAATTCCAGCTCCTCTGCCACACATCCAGAGGATGCTCCTCTACCCTTGGGTGCCTGTTCAGACCCCAGGGTGCCTGCCAATGGTGCAGCACAGAGAAGACTAGGCCTGCATGCTGCTCTCCGGGCACCTCCCATCTAGTAGGGGAGACGTGCTAATAAATATGGAACCGTAAGACTCTGGACACAGTACACAGACCCGTTCCTTCATTCCTCCATGCCGGATACTGCTGTGCATAGGAGAAAGTAGACCTTCCAGGGAAGCCAGGGAGAGCTTCCCTGTGGAAATGACACCTGAGTAAAGAGCAATGGGTACACTGGAGCTTACTGCGGGAGGATGTGGTGGGGGTGATAGAAGCTTCCATCATGGGCTGTGTCAAGTGTTGCTGAAAAGACTTACGGTGTGTGGGGTCTGAGAAACCCCATGGTTGCCCCAGGGAGGTCACTGCCAACCTTGGTGGGACATTTGTCTTGGGAGCCACTGGGCTGAAGCCAGGTTGGACGGTTGAAAGACTGGGGGTGGGAGGGGGGGAAAGGAAGACTGGGCAAGATCACCCCTTTGAAGGGCTCCATGTGAGAGGCAGCACGGCCTGACATCTGTGGCAGATGCGGGCGTTGGGGGTGGGGCTTGCTTCTGTTTACTCTTGGTGGCCAGGGAAGCCGCTTCGGATGAGCTGTGTGACCTCAGGCTTGCAGTTTGTCATCTCTGAGGCCAGTCTCTTCTTTCTCTTTAACATGGGGATAACAGGCACAAAACAAAAGCCAAGCCCACGGTTCATGAATTGTGTTGGCATTCCTCCTGGAAAGCAAAGACTCCTGTTTGGAGAAGTGCCCTGATTGGAACTGCTTGGGAGTTAAAGAGGAGGCCTGGGAGATTCTGGGTGGGGGCAGAGCCGCCCTGCTGAGCCCCAAGGAGGGAGTTGGCAGCAGAAGGGAGAAGAAAGCAGAGAGGGATGGGGACCAGCGAGGGGGCAGGCGACCGAGACCTTGGGCCTCGTGGAAGGAGACACTTTCAGCTCCCTCCCCCCACCCCCAAGTCTCTAGCGACCTCCTCTGCTCACAAAATCCTTGGTGCGGGTGAATTTTTTTTTCAGAGGTCCATAATGGCCTGCCGATTTCCTCGTCCGAACTGATGAGACGCAATCAGAATGAGGCAGCCCGGGAGGGCAGGAATCCAGATTAAGTGGGAAGCAGGCAGGGGGATGTTCCGTGAGTCTTAGCAATCCTGGGCAGGGCTTTCAGGGAGACAAAGGTGGAGAAACCGAGGGTCTGGCCCAGTTTACCCGGTTCCTCTGGGGTACAGAGACCGCCGTGAACGTCAGATCGGGTTTGTTCTGCAGAGACGCTAGGCTGCAAGCTACTTTATAAGAAATGACATAAAGCCACTTTGTTACCTCCATGCATGCCTCCAGATTAACAATCGCGTATCAGGCACCTGTTATGTGCCTTCTGCGCTGGCTGTCGCAGGCCTTAGCGATGCAACGTTGAATGAAATAGATATGAATCCTTGCCCTCCTCGAGGTTACATTGTAGCAGAGGGAGACATACAAAAAGCAAGTGAAAATATATAGTATGTTACATGGTGATAAGAGCCAAGGAGGAAATAGAAGATTTATTTATACTGTTAGAAAGTAAGGGGACAGAGAGCGCCAGAGCAGAGCATGTATACTGGGGAGAGGGGGGGTTATTTAAATAGAGTGGTCAGGGAAGACCTCCGTGTAGGGTGACCTTTGAACAGAGAGCACAAAGGAGTCTGGGAACATTCAGGGGACGACCATTCCAGACAGAGGGAATTTAGCAAAGGGCTCTCCATCTGGCCAGGAGTAGGAGACTTGCTCAAAACTCGAATTCCTAAACACGAGAGCCCCTAAGTGTAGCAGGTGGCTTGTGACTGGGAAGCTCAGAAGAGGGCGAAGTGACCATGGGCTCAGAGTTCCAGGTGTGAATCCCAGCTTTGTCACACTCTTTCTTTCCAGAAAGGCGGGATTAAGCCGACTTGGTAGCTGAGAGTTTATAGACCCAGAAGAGAGGAGGAGGGCTACAAGGGCAAAGGAAATGGTGAGGATAAAGATACAACAACGAGTTTGGACATGGTCTTGGATGAGCCTTCATTCTCAAGGCAGCACAAACATCACCTCCCCTGAGAAAACTTCCTAGACTCCCCTCTCTCCACTAAGACCTGCAAGGCTCCTTCCTCTAGGAAACTGGCACCTTCTCTCCGCACTATCAGCGCTTGTCTCACTGTGTTCTGTTCTTTATTTGTATATGTGTCTATTCCAGGAGGTTTGTGTACTCCCTCAGGGCATGGCTAGTTTGTATATTTATCATGTCCGGCACCAGCAGAGGCCTGGCGCTTAGATGGAGAGTTTGACTGGAAGTGGGCGGGGAGTGGCAGGCAGGTTGAAGAGAGGATCTGGGACCCGACTGGAGCTGGGGTTTGGGAAAGTGAATCTGGCTGTGCCAGGCGAGCTGGTTTTCAGAAGAAGAGCCGGGCAGGACACCAGGGAGCAACGAAACTGACAGCCGCTGCACTGGCTAGGGGCGGGGCTTGTCCTAAGAGTGAACAGAGAGGATGAAGATGAAAGGGGAGACTGGTCCTTAGCCAGAGTGTGGAGGAGAGGGCACCACTGTGGATGACCCGAGTTTGGATGCCTGGAGCTGGAAGACACTGGAGCCGGCATCTCACGGGCACCACACTACGCGCATGATGCGGCCTGTCCCACTGACGGCCGCCCTCCACATATAATTGTCTTTATTTCAGCCCCCAGAGAGGAACTTTTAGATGATGTTCCAGACACTGGAATTAAAATAGTGACATTAGTAACAGGGCGGTCCAGTGGTTATGAAGACATATTAGACTCAACTCTGGGTGCCTTTAACGGAACCTGGAAATTTGTATATACACAGCCAGTGATGAAGCCACCTGGTGATGGAACCACCACGTTGCTAATGCCAAGTTGGTTCATCAGAGGTATGAAATCATTATAACGATGATGATGGGCCGACATTGCCAGAGCACATTAAAATCAGATTAATTGGTTAATTTCAAATAACAATACCCACTAAGATCATTAAGACCACTTTAACTCGGCTTAACGTCCCAGCTCTGTAAACTTCTCACAACTTTTCTCAGGAATCGTCTAATGCCGAGACGAGGCTATTTCTTTCCTTCTTCCGACACGTATTTATTGTGCACCTACTTAGGGTGCCACACCGTCAGCTGGGACTGGGGCTTTAAAGAGAAACAGGACAGGGCTCTTCCTTGAGGGCCTTGCCATGGGAATGGCCCTTGGTCGGTGACCGCTCAGGGTGGCCGCAGCGTCCTGGGAGCACAGAAGAAGACAGGGTGGCTTGTTCCAGGGCCGGGGAGCCCGCAGCCCCGAGAGGCTGAAAAACCATGACTGACACTCATTGGTGCTGTCTGGAATGCTGATGGTGGAGACATGGCTAAAATGACTCCGAAAGCCACGCCTGGCAACTTGTGTTTGCCACAAGGCAGGGAATGCAGAGGAACAGGCATATTGGGGCGTGGGGTCAGGGCCGTAATTCTGGATCCTTCTCTCTCACGGCACTCACCATCCTCAAAGCTCCAAAAGGTGGGTTCAGAATCCAGATCTTCCCCTTTGTAAATTAAAAACCAGAGGATCCCCTGGAGTCTCTAGATTGGCAGCTGACTCCCCCGGCCAGACTCAAGAAGCGAGGGAGGTGGTTCTAGAGCCAGGAGTGGCCAGGGCAAAGGCCCCGGGTTGTACAGCTTTTGCGTGCTCCAGACCTGTTGGAAGTCAGGGTTGCAATACTCTGATGAGGCAGGGGTTGGGAGGCCAGAGAAGGGCCGATGGGAAGGGTCTGAACTCCCTCTGAGTGGCAATGGGAAGGTATAAGGGGTTTCCAGTGGAGGAGCAACAGGAAGACATTTACGTTTTCATAAATATTCATCTGGTTGCTGAGTGGAGGCTGAATTGGAGGTCAGCCTCCAAACCCCTGCTGTCCTGTGGAAACTTTTGAGGTGACAGAAATGTCTACATCTGCGCTGTCCACTGTGGTGGCCGCTTGTCACCTGCGGCTGTGGAACAGCTGAAATGGGGCTCATGTGACTAGGGGCTGAGTTCAGTTGGCTCACTCAAACTTACACGGCCCCACGTGGCTAGTGGTCCTCCTGCTGGACACAAGTCCAGACCCCTCTGTGGGATCTGGAAATGGGGAGGACTGAGAGGTGGTATCCCAAATCCCTGTGGACACATCTACCTTTGTCTACCTCAAAGGGGGGCACACTTTTAGGACATTTGTGTTCCTGTTTCCAAAGTGCTGTCCAGAAGAGGCCTCTGAGCTTGGTGATGGACGGAGCACCACTGCGCAGATTCTCATTGACCCTGGGAATTCACTTTTTCTTCTTCAGCCTCCTCCAACTTGAGGGGTAGGAGCCGTTGACCCAGGAGCCAACTTCAAAGCCGTCTCTAAGCCTCCTTCTACCCTCCCCACCCAGGACCCTCCCTAAGATACCCTTGCAGCCTATAAATACTCCCAAACCCATTTTCCAGAATTAAAAGAAGTACTGGCCATGGTGGTGTGCGCCTGTAGACCCAGCTACGCAGGAGGGCAGCCACGGCAGGAGGACCGCCTGAGCCCAGGAGGTTGAGGCTGCGGTGAGCCGTGATGGTGCCACTGCACTCCACCCTGGGCAACAGAGTGAGACCCTGACTCAAAATAATAATAACAACAGTCATGAAATAAACAGAAGTTTTTGAAAAAGTCATCCACGACGTTCTCCTAGGTTCCCAGGGCACAGATCAGCTGTCTCTGTCAGGCAGGAAGGGCCTTGGTCCGTCTCAAGGCCGTCGTGGGCAGAAGCGAGCTGGCACTTCCTTTTCCTTCCTGGCTCCATTATCTACACTGAATCTTTTCTCGGCATCATTTTTCAATTAACAACCCCAATCCTCTGGATTACAGTTTCTCACTTGCCAGGATTATTAGTAGAGAAAAATACTAACAATAATGATAAATATTTGCTGCAGCGATCGGCTCTGCCCGGAGTTCCCGCGCTCCCCACTCGGTGTAATTAACAAGCAGCCAAATGGGCAAATAAAAAGCCCAGATGGCCCCTCCGGCCTCGGAGAGGACACAGGAGGATCGCGGACCCCAAATAGGTCATTAATGCCGTGCCAGAGCCACCAGCAAATATGGAGCAAAACAAATGAAGCCCAACTGTGAAAGGAGAAGCCTAATAAATCTTACCCAAAGTGGCTTTCACTCGGGGCCCCACGCTGTAATCAGAGGGGGTGATATCGGAGGCCGGGAGCGGCGGGGAAGGGCTCACCTAACTCACCATCTGCCTTTGCTGAGGGCTGCGTCCCGAGTCCCCCATGAGGGCAGGCACCACAGACCCTGCCCCTCTCACCACTTCTGATCCCACCCTGGCCCGCCGCTTGGGGCTCCCGGGTCAGCCTGGCCCCTTCTTCCCTCCAAGCCCTGATGCATGCCCTTCACTCCACCTCAGACCTGCCTCCACCATCCGTCTGGCCTGCCGCCTCCCCTGCACCTAGTCTGCTTGTGGCACCCCCAGTCTCCCCTTCCTCCTACGCCCCTTCCTTTCTGCAAAGCAGGTCTCCAACGCCGCCGCCTCCCAGTAGCCTTTCCTCCTGCAGCCCACCCTTGGAAGACGGCTCCTCTCCATGGGGCCTCCTTGGGGCCTTGGGGGAGCTGAATGCACCCCAGAGCTCTGCCCTTGGGTGGCACTTGTGACCTTGGGCAAGTCTGTGCCTCTCTCTGGTCCTTAGTGTCCCCAACCACAGAAAGGCCGCTTCCTCACAGCAGGGTCAAGGTTAAACAAGATCAAACAAGATACTGTCTGCGTAGGTGCCTACACAGAGGCAGCACATAGTAGGTCTGCGACTCAAGTGAACGAAACAGGCCTCCTTCCCCACCACACCTGTCAACATTTGGAGGCCTGGTTTGCGTGGGACCTAGTTTGGAGTGGGCATGTTCTGTGTCCTTCAACTACACCTCCCCAGCAGACAGAGGTGAGCTCTGCTTCTATTTGTCCTTCCTTATGATAGCTGACATAGGGCTGTACGTGCCGGGGCTGCCAAATTCGTGAAGCAAAGACAGGAGCCGGTGAATTACTGGGATGCGTTTCCTTCCTCTGCTCCCTGGGAAGCTGCCTCGCCGCACTCTCAGCTGGCTGGGACTCCTGGAGAGTTATTGGCAAGGGTGGCCACAAGGGCTCTATGTCACTTGCTCCAGGGCTGAGAGCCTCCTATTTGGGTAGCACCTTTTCTCCCAGCTCTGGAGACAATAAAAATAATTCTGCTTCCACTACGGTCCGTGCATCTCCCTACCTCCACCACACACATACCTCCTTAGAGGGCAGGGCTTCCTGCATCATGGTGGGCTTGGCCCGCCTCTTGCAATTGAGTGGTGGAGTCTTCTAACCTTACCTGAGAAAGCCACACACGATCTGGATTTCGAATAGGGAGTCTGTTAAATAAGTTGTAGCGCCATACACCCATTTGTGATGTATTTTCAATGTTAAAAAGCAGGTTGCAAAAGACTCTGTAAAGTAAGAACCTATTTTGGTTAAAAACAACAAAAAACTCCCCCAACTCTATATGTAGGGGCCGAAAATTGCCTGGAAGAAGGAATACACGCCAAAATGCTTGCGGTGGTTCTTGGTTTTTCCTGGGCAGTGGGCTGACAAAGGGTTTTGATTTCCTCCTTTGTGCGTGTCTGTAATTTTCTGATTTGTTGACAACGAGCATATATTTCTTCTGTCTCAACTAAATAAACAAATAAAAAAAAGCACCACCGAGCTCTCCCAGGCCTGGTCTGCATACATTTCCACGCCATCCCATCCAGGGCCATCCATCACGGCGCTCTTCCGTCGGCCTCCGAGAGTCGAAGAGGCTGGGTGGGCCTCCATTGCCCGTGGTCGTGAGGCCCCGCCGGCCAGCAGCCCAGCCTCCTGGGGAGGGCCTCGCACGCCCCCCGCCTCCGAGATCCGAGCCCAGCCTGCCGCCCCCACCAAGGCTCCATCCGCACTCCCGTCTCCGGGGAGACTACGATGGTGACACCCGCCCAGAGGCAGCAACAGCTCTGTTGTCACATTTCCAACCTCGAAGGCGTCTTGATTCCACTCCGTTGGCAGCATTTTCATGTTCTTCTCACTGCTTTGACCTGAAGTGGCTTATTTTCCTCTTGCTTCCCTTGTGTCTCGCCTCCCTCCCCTTCTCTCTCCTGGCTGCGATTGTCTGAGCCAGGCATCCGAGCTGTCTCGAGCTGCCTCCTATTTTGGTACTTTGTGAAACCAGGGAAACAAAGGGCCGTGAGCACCGCACACCTCCCAGTCCTGCCACGACGTGCCTGTGGCCTTGCCTTGGCGGGGCTGGGCTGCATCTCCAGAACAGCTGCAAAGCGGAAGCCGGGAAAGACCATGCTCACTGATGAGCACAAGTTTTATCTGACTCTTCCTTGTAGCGAAAACAATAGATCCAGAGCCACACACCTCCACAAAGGACCGAAAGTCCATTCGGACAATTCTATCAGAAATGGGTGCTCTTAAGGTCGGATGGACACGGTGCAGCTCTTGAAGCTGATGGATTAGGAGGACGGGAACACCAGTTCCAGGATGTTCCTTGATAATGTCATCCGTAACCCGTCTGTTCTGGCAGACAACAGAACAGCCACCATCACCAGGTGACAACCACCATCACCAGGTTACAGTTTGCAGAGTGTCGGTTATACTTGATGGATATGGCCACTTTCAAACTCATCACTTACTAGTTAAATAATGAACCTGCATCGTGTGCCTAAAGCATTGGGAACAGTGTCTGACACTGAGGGAACACACAATGCAAGTAGGTTTATTGTTTAATCTTTCTGACAAGCCTGGAGAATGGCTACTGTGGAGTGACCATGGTGTTTGGAAACAGATTGTTGGTATTATTGTGATTACTGTTTTGAATTGGAGGCTTACTCTGTTGCTCAGGCTAGAGTGCAGTGTCACGCTCATGGCCACCGCAGCCTTGGCCTGCTGGGCTCAGGTGATCCTTCCGCCCCAGCCTTCCAAGCAGCTGGAACTACAGACACACACCCCCATGCCGGGCTAATGTGTGTGATTTATTGTAGATTATCATTTTATCAGTCATTGTAGTAGCGATAATCTATTTATTGTCCATTGATCTCTGCTTCCAGGCCTAGTGACCACTGTGTTGCAGCCCATTCCACTTCTGGGGGAACAAAGATTGAGGCTCAGTCTTGGCTTATGTCAAGGCAGCTGGTGAGTGAGCAGTTAGTGGTAAGATTGGCAGTCTTTTCTATCTGATTCCAAAGCCCACTCGAAGTTCTCCTGTGGACCAGGCCTGAGTTCCCTTCCCCCAAATTGTAATTGTCTTGGGATGTCCTTGATGGAGGGTCATCTTCTACAAGACTGCCTTGCATGAGTGTAATAGACTGAATGTTTGGGTCCTCCTAAAATTCACGTGTTGAAATCTAACCCCAACGTCATGCGATTTGGAGGCGGGGCCTTCTGGAAGTGATGAAGTCGTGAGGGTGGAACCCTCATGAATGGGATCGGTGTTCTTATAAAAGAGGCCCCGGAGAGCTGCCTCAGCCCCTTCATAGAACGACACAGGGAGAAGGCCCCCTCTCTGAGCCAGATTTCAGACCTGCCAGGACTTTGATCATGGAACTCCTGGCCTCCAGAACTGGAAGCAATGAATCTCCATTGCTCATCAGCCATTTCGTTTCTGGCATTTTGTTAGAGATGTGAGAATAGACTTGGAGGGTGAGCTCGTCGCCGGTCACCCTTTTACCTCCTGGGGTCTTGCTTCCCTACCTGTCCTGGGGGTGTATGAAGCTTGACCCTCTCTATTGCTCAGGGCTGGAGGGAACCCCATGAAGAGGTGAGGAGAAACAGCGGTGAGGGAACCCCATGAAGCGGTGAGGAGAAACCATGAAGTGGTGTCTGGGAGGCAAGGCTGAGGTCGCAGGTGAGGGAAGGGAAGGGATTTCTCCATAGTGGGGGGATGGTGGCTCCCTCTCCTGCCACACGGAGTCTGCGGAAAGGAGAACCCCATGGGGCCCACCTGGCAGCGATTTCACCTGAGCCTCAGTGAGTGTTTGATGAAGAGCTGCTTGTCTGGCTTGACAGGACCCCCTGAGGGGCGGGACTTTGTCTTCTTTATGCTTTGTAAGTGCCCGCTGCACTGTCAGCACTGAACAAATGGCGATAAAAAGTAGTGATCATCATTGGGATGAGGCCGGCAGGAGACAGAGCAGACTCGAGACGTGCGAGGCCGCCTGGCCTCCAGTGGTCTCTCCTGTCTCTTATTTCTGGGGGTGGAGAGCTAGAGGACACCGCTCCTTCGGAGCCCGGGCCCTGGTGCCTGACGGAGGGAGGGCCCTCACAGTCAGAGGCTGGCAGACACGAAGCCTCACACCCTGCAGCGGCTCTGTCTTGTGAGACAAAAAGTGCCCCTAAGGCGGTGCCCGCAGCCCAGCCCACGCTCTCCCTTCCTGCTGTCTCTTCATCCGTGAGACCCGCCAGCCAGGGTCTGGAAGGGTGGCCTGCATGGAGTGAGTGAGGGGGACATCTGGGGTCTGTGACGACAACCTGCTGTGCCAGTGACACTCCCGAGCGCCCCCTTGGGGCGGCCGAGGCGAGACTTCCCAGGAACTTTGCCTCACCTGGGCCTTAGCCTGCTTCTGTCGCTCTCTGACACGGTTACCTGAGGGCATTCCCTTCTGAACCAGGTGCACAGAATCCCTCTGGCAGGCTCTGCTTCCAAGGCTCCTGTCCTGGGATGGTGTCCCCTAGGCCCTAGCGCTCGCACTGCAGGGCCCCTGTGTTCAGGGAGTGTATCTAGGCACTCCCTAACTCTGAGGGGAGGTGCAGGCCTTGGGACTCACCCCATCTGCCCACTCTGCCCCCCAGTTACACACACATACATACACACCCATCCACACATATACTCATGCACACCCCCAATACATGCATGTACAGCCACACACGCATGCGCACACAACCACACACAGACATGCACATACAACACACATGCACACACAACCATACACATGCACACACGCCCACCCCACACACAAGCACACCCACCCACATACATGCACGCACAACCTCACACACGCACACACAACCATACACATGTATGCACACACAGTCACACACATGTACATGTACACATACACACACACCCATCCACACATATACTTATGCAAACCCTCCACGTACATGCATGCACAGCCACACACACGTGCCCATTCATCCACATACATGCATGCACAACCTCACACACACACACACACACACACACACACACACCCACACACTTGCATGCACACACAGCCATACACATGCACACACACACACATGCACATATGCACACCCCCCACATGCACACAGACACATGCATGCATAATCACACATGTACACGCACACACACACACAGCACACACTGAGCTCAGCGTCTCTGACGTGAAGTCTGCTCTCCCTGGGTCTCCCTCAGCTCTCTGGAATTCGAAGGGTGACAGAAGTTGATTGCCAAACTGGTTGTCCTTCCCTCAAAGCCAAGGTCAGACTGAAGACTCGGCATCCCCACTCTCCTCTTCATTTTCGCTTTCTGGGGAGAAGGATGGTCTCCCAGGAAGCCGCTAAGGTTGGAAATTGATTTGATGATTTCCACATGCATTTCGTTTTCAGGTGAGGACATGGCAAAACTCAGCCCTTCCCTCCTTGGTCCTTGCCACCAGCGTGGTGACCAGAGTCAGAGGGGCAGGGGTGTGAGGGATTCCCCTGTGTCCGTGGGGCCCAGAGACAAATTGGCTTTGGAGAAGCCCAGCTCCTGGTTAGCTTTGAAGATGTACACTCCATCTCATCTGCTTTTTGGTTTGCTTTTTCTCCTTTGGTGGCAAGCAGCACAGGCCCAGAAGGGCTCCTAGCTGCTGTCTTTGTGCTGGAATTCGTGTGCCGGGAAGGGTCTGGGTTCGCCATTTGGGGATAACTCGCTTACTAAGCATTGTGCCCCTGACTGGAACCTGAGAGACAGACCCACTCAACGGCCTGGGTCCCCCCACTTGCCAGCATCCTCAGCACTAATAATAGGGAGATATGAGACCGGGTCGCCCCACTTTGCACATCGTCTATCTGCCTGTAGGGGTTTAAGCACCCAGATCATTATTCACAGACAGCACGCAGGGGTAAGCCATGCTCCCTCAAGGCACAGGGTCTCGCTGAAATGGGGGTTCTGGGGTGGTGAGGTAAGACCAGTCCCAGGAGACTCACATCTTCGGCCCCCAAAGCCCCTCGGGCTATCCTTTGCCATGGCCGCTCTCCCAAGCGTGCCTCAGTGACCCTTGGCGCCTCCGCACGGGCCTCTTCCCTGTCTGTCCCAGGAGGTGCTCTGTGTCTTGTTGTCCCAACCGGCTTGCACTCGGCACACTCTGGCTTGACATTCTCCCCTCGCATGACCACTGTTTCTCCTGCCCTCCTCTTTTTAAAAAGAAATAAACCTCTCCAGCTTTGGGGAATGTGAAAACTCACCTTCCATTTCCTCAGTTTCTGCCTCCAGTCGCGCAGACCCTCCAGTCCCTCAGGACTGTGGGATGAATTGTATCCCCCTAGAACTCATATGGAAGAGGGTTGAAGTCCTAACTTCCCATACTTGAGAATGTGACTGTATTTGGGAATGGGGTCTTTCTTCTTTAGATTTTGGGTCTTTCTTCTTTCGATGTTTTTTGAGATAGGATTTCAGTCTGTGACCCGGGCTGGAGTGCAGCGGCACAATCGCAGCTTACCACGGACTCGAACTCCTGGGCTCAAGCAATCCTCCTGCCTCAGCTTCCAGAGTAGCTGGGACTACAGGTGGGTGACACCACGTCTGGCTAATTTTTCTATTTTTTTTTTTTATGAAGATAAGGTCTCACTCTGTTGCCCAGGCTGGTCTTGAACTCCTGGCCTCAAGGGATCCTCCCGCCTTGGCCTCCCAAGGTGCTGGGATTATAGGTGTTAGCCACCACTCCCGGCCTGGAATAAGATATTTAAAGAGGTGATGAAGTTTAAATAAAGCCATCAGGGTGGTTTGCACACATGAAGGAATATGTGTGCAGAGGAAAGACCATGTGAGGATATCACAGGAAGGCGGCCCTCTGCAAGCCCAGGAAAGAGGCCTCAGAAGTGACCAAACCTACTGACACTATGCTATTGGCCTTCCAGCCTCCAGAGCTGGGAGAAAATAAGTCTCTGTTGTTTCAGCCAGCCAGGCTGGGATGTTTTATTATGGCTGCCCTAGGCCCTGGGTGAACCAGCCACTTTTCTAGACAAATGTTAGACAGCAGGGAAGAGTGGAGGGTCGGGAACTGGTTGGGGGTGTGTCAGATCCCAGCCTTGGGCAAGCTCGTTGCCCACCCTTTGCCACAGTTTGCTTATCTCTAAAATATTACCTACCTCACAGGGTGCTTACGAGATTGCAGGGCATGAATTATCAGAAAGCACCTAGAACAGTCCTCAGCACCAAGGCAGCCCTCTCCCCACGTAAGAGCTGACACCAGTGGATTCTGCAAGCTCGGGCTGGCAGGCAGACACGTGCAGGCACGCACTTCTGCTCCCAGATCACTCTTCTCCAAGGGTGAACCTCCATGTAGGTCAGAGACCCCTTCCTTTCACAGCTGAGAAACTGCTAGGAGGCTCTCAGGTGTGGTTGATTATGGGTTGAGTTTGCACATGCGCCCCTGGACCTGGCCCACCCACACCAGGGGAGCCCTTAGCAGACCCCTGCCCTACAAGATGGGCACACTCTCTGTCTCCTACTTTGAATGATGAGCCACACTGTCCCCAAGGAGAAAGACATACATACAGGACATCAACAGCAAAGAAGGAAGAGACTCAACTTTGGAATCACAAATCTGCATTTCAACCTCCTTCCACCGTCTATCAGTCTCTCTGAATCTTAGCATCTTCAATCAGTCTCTCTGAATGTTAGCATCTTCATCTATAAGTGAAAGACAATGCTATGCACCCCGTAACGTTATAGTAAGGATGTAGGGATATTGTGAGTACCTAATAATAAGAGTAGGAGCATAAGAGTGTTGTATCAAACACTATTTATTAAAGAAGATAAGACATATGCCAGAAAGAATATGTCTTATGTAGATATAGCTATACCTTGAAGATGCTGCAGGTGTACTTCTAGACTACACAGCAAAGAGAATAGTACAATAAAGAGAGTCACATGAATATTTTGCACATATTCTTCTTATATTCACTTTTCCAATATTTTAAGCTCACTGCATATAAGAGTTACATTGACTGTATACTGTGATCTATTAAACGTGCAATAGCATTATGTTTAAAAAAAAGTGTACACCTTAATTTTAAAGTATTGCCAAAAAATGCTAATGATCATCTGAGCCTTTAGTGAGTCACTGTCTTTTTGCTGGTGGAGGCTTTTGCCTTGATGTTGATGGCCACTGACTGACCAGAGTGGTGATGCAGATGGTTGGGTGGCTGTGGCCATTTATTTCTCTCTTTTTTGGGGGGGGGTGGAATTCTCACTCCATTGCCCAGGCTGAAGTGCAGTGGCACGCTCACGGCCACCCCAGCGTCGACCCTCTGGGCTCTGGAAATCCTTCCGCCTCAGCCTTCCAAATAGCCGGAACTACAGGCATGCACTATAACGCCTGGCTAATTTTTGATTTAGTGTGTCTCGCCAAGTTGCCCGGGCTCATCTCGAACCCATGGTTTCAGGCAATCTACTCACCTAGGCCTCCCAAAGTGCTGGGATTAAGAGCTGAGTCACCGAGTCCAGCCGCCATTTCTTAACATGACAGCAATGAATATGAAATTTGCCATTTGACTTCGGCTTTCACAGATGTCTCTGTATCATGCGATGCCATTTGATAGCGTTTTATCCAAAGTAGAACTTCTTTCAAAATTGGAGTCAATCCTCTCAAACCCTGCTGCAGCGTCATCAACTAAGTTTATGGAATATTCTAAATCCTTGCTGTCATTTCAACAATGTTCACAGCATCTTTGGCAGGTGTAGATTCCATCTCAACGGACGACTTTCTCAGTCCATCCATAAGAAGCAACTGCTCATTCATTCAAGTTTGATCATGAGACGGCAGCAATTCAGTCACGTCTTCAGGCTCCACTTCCAATTCTCGTTCTCTTGCTGTTTCCACCACACCTGCAGTGACTTCCTCCACCAAAGTCTTGAACCCCTCAAAGTCATCTATGAGGGTTGGAATCAACTTCTTCTAAACTCCTGTTAGTGTGGATATTTTGATCTCTTCCAATGAATCATAAATGTTCTTTAATGTCACATAGAATGGTGAATCCTTTCCAGAAGGTTTTCAATTTACTTTGCCCAGATCCATCACTCCTGATGGCAGCTATATTCTTAGGAAGTGTATTTCTTAAATAATAGGACTTTTTGAAAGTCAAAATTGCTCCTTGATCCATGGGCTGCAGAATGTTGTATCAGCAGGCATGAGAACAGCATTAATCTCTTTGTACATCTCTACCTCTTGGGTGACCAGGTGCGTTGTCAATGAACAGTCCATATTTTGGAAGAAAGCTTTTTTTCCCCTGAGCTGTAGGTCTCAACAGTGAGCTTAAAATATTCAGTAAACCACGCCTGTAAATAGGTGTGCCGTTATTCTGGCTTTGTTGTTTTATTTATAAAGCACAAAAAGAACTGATTTAGCATAATTCTTAAGGGCCCTGGGATTTTCAGAATGATAAATGAGCATTAGCTTCAACTTGAAGTCACAGCTGCATTAACCTCTCACTTGAGAGTCAGTCAACCAGCTCTTCGAGGCCAGTTATTGACATCTCATCTCCAGCTATGGATGTTCTAGATGGCATCTTCTTCCAGTAGAAAGCTGTTTCATCTGCAATGAAAGCCTGTTGTTTAGTGTAGCCACTTACATCAGTTATGAAGCTGGAGCTTCTGGATAACTTGTGGTAGCTTCTCCATCAGCACCTGCTACCTCGCTTTGCACTTTTATGTGAAGGAGATGGCTTCTTTCCTTCTCCTCATGAACCAACCTCTGCTCACTCCAGACTTTCCTTCTGCAGCATCCTCACCTCTCTCAGCCTTGATGGAATTGAAGAGCGTGAGGGCCTTGCTTTGGATTAGGCTTTGGCTTAAGGGAAGGCTGTGGCTGGTGTGCTCTTTGATCCAGACCACCCAAACTATATTCAAGTCAGCATCAAGGTAGTTCCGCTTTCTTATTTACTCTCGTGTTCACTGGAATAGCTTGTTTCATTATCTCCGAGAACTTTTCCTTTGCATTCACAGCTTGGCCAACTGTTTGCCACAAGAGGCCTGGCTTTTGGCCTATCTCCGCTTTCAACACGCCTTCCTCACAAAGCGAAATCATTTCCAGCTTTTGATTTAGAGTGAAAGACGTGTGACTCTTCCTTTCACTTGAACACTCAGAGGCCATTGTAGGGTTATGAATTGGTCTCATTTGGTTGAGTCTCAGAAAACAGGGAGACCCAAGGAGAGGGAGAGAGACAGGGACACCGGGTCAGAACACACATAACACTTATTGATTAAATTTGTCATCTTACAAGGGTACAGTTCGTGGCAACCCCAAACAATTAAAATAGTAACATAGAAGATCACTGATCACAGATCGCCATCACAGTTACAATAATAATGAAAAAATTGAGATACTCGGAGAATGACCAAAATGTGACACAGAGATGCAAAGTGAGACATGCCCTGGATAAAATGACACTGATAGACTTCCTCAATGCAGGGTTGCCCCAAGCCTTCAATATGAAAAAAATGCAATAGCTTCCATGTGCTATAAAGTAAAGCACAATAAACGGCGTGCGCCTGTATCCCCTTATCCAGACTGGGACGTTTTAAAAAAATAACCCTCTGCTGTTGACTGGGAGTATTCCTAAATGCTGACGTCCTGAGGAATCACAGCTGAACTCCACTCTGGTTAATGGGCTCAGGATGGTTTCCGTCAAGTGCTTATACACCATGAGGGTCTGCCCACCTAATTTTCTGCAACTCGTCACTTTGCATAATGCGAGGGCTCATGGATTCAGGAGCCTCAGGGTCTACGGACAGTGGCAGGGCACAGATGCGTGGAAAGGGTCCTTGGACACGTGTGTGATGATCCTGACCCATCAGACAAGCCGGCCCTGTGGGCTCACGACTTCCGTGTTCCAGGCGTGGGGCCTGGCTGGGGGAAGAGTGACTGACCTGGGGGAAGAGTGACTGACCAGGCGTGGGGCCCGAGGAGTGACTGACCTGGGGCTATCCCCAGCTGGCCACATGATGACCAGTGGTGCCCAGGCCCGTGGATGTGCCGGGAATGCTGGGGCCTGGGAGAGGCGGACTCCCTCAAGGTGAGGTGCTGCCCGTCCCCGACTCCAATTCAAGCTGTCCACGTGCGCCCCGCCCCGTCATGAGAACGAGGATGTGCAATTTACCAAGCTGACTGAAGTTTTATTAACCTGCCACCCACCAAGGGGAGTAAATCAAAGAAGTCCACGGCATTGAATCATTGGCTTCAGAAACATGGACATTGTCTCTGCCCCAAGTTCCCCCTGGTTGCATGACACAGCATAAAACTCACGCTCTCCCGTGACGGCCGCAAAGTCAGGATGCTTAGATAATTATGTTTCTTCTGGGCTTTGAGATAAATACACTGTGTGCCCGTCTGGCTTGTTATAGTTTGATTTTTGTAACAGATTTGCTTTCCTCGTTTTATTTTTCTCTGACTGATTGAAATGAGGTTATCTTTCTGCATTCACACCCTCAAATGGACAAGAAATTGTACCTGAATGTGCTGGTGGGAACTGCAGAAGGGCCACCTCTTGAGCAAGAACGTGGACAGTCAATTGTCAAAGAGAGTCGGGTTGGGATTCCTGCGTGTGCGTATCCTCTTGCTTAATTAGGGGAGGACCCTCCCCTCAAAAACAGAATTATCTTTTGGGGGGTGGGCCCCTCGTAGCACAGGCTTCCCCTACCAGATAGGTGTGCGAGGAACCCGTCGGCATCCGCGTACCGACGGCATTGTTGTGAGAGGCTGCGTTCGGCTCGGTGAATTTTTTTTGGAGATTCTTCCAACACATTTGCCCATTTCATAATGGGTGACTTACCAGCATACCTGTCCACACCACGCTGAGTGTCTAGCAGTTTTTGACCAGAAACGGCATAGCCTCCCCCTCTCCCCCCCCATTCACCTGATCTCGCCCTGAGCAGCTTTTTTTTTGTTTCTCCGAATGAAAAAATTCCTCAAAGGGAAACGTTTGCTGCTGTAGAAGAGATGAAACAAGAATGGCAGAAGCATGAAGAGGCATCAAAATGGATGAGTTCAGACATGTTTTGAGCAGTGGAAAAAGTGTCTCGATGGGCGTATTGTCTCAAACAGAGAGTGCTTTGAAGGTGACTGAAGTTTAAACGTGGAAGAATAAATCCACAATTTTTAATAAATAAACTCCTGTTTTGGGGGATCCCCCTTCAGATACTTCCTCACCTGTGCTTCCTTCCTCCTCCCTTTCTCCTTTCTTCTTTGTTTTTCATCCTGACGGTATGTTTCATCTGTCCATCTACCGACGTATTTATTCCATAGCTATCGAATTCTTGTGTTGGGTACTAGGGATTCAACGGAGGAAGGAATGATGGCATCTCTTCCTGCTGTGTAGCGGATGCATTTATCAAAGATGACAGCAGACGTATCTCCCCCCACCATACACACATACTCTTTGCCATGTGGTCTTCCCACTCTCCCACTGAGGGTTGGGATCTAAACATTCTTGAATCCGAGCCGGCCTGGGGACTGGCCGATACCTTGTAGAAGGCAGCAGAAGTCATGGGACACTGAGTGACTTCCCAGGCCAGATCAGAGAAAGCCATGCAGCTCACTTGGGGATTCTAAGAAGTTGGAGCACCTGAGACTGCCATGCTGGGGAGGCCCCACGTTGACGCTCTGGTCTACAGCTCGCCTGAGCTTCCGGCCAACAACAGTAACTGTCAGGCCAATGCGTGCACCATCTTGGAAGTCCAGCCCCATCGAATCTTCAGGTCACCACAGCCCTTGCAGACATCTGACGGTAAGTACCTAAGAGATTCTGGTCCCCAGCTAAGTTTCTCCCAAGTTCCTGACCCACAAAATCAGGAACAAGATACAATGCTTGCTTTATTTTATTTAGTTGAGGTCTCACTCTGTCACCCAGGCTGGGGTGCAGTGGCACTGACAAAGCTCACTGCAGCCTTGCCCTCCCGGGCTCAGGCAACCCTCCGGCCTCAGTCTCTGAGTAGCTAGGATTATAGGTACATGTCACCATGCCCAACTATTTTTTTTCTCCTACAGAGGCGAGGTCTTGCTACGTTGTCCAGGCTGGTTTTGAACTGCCGGGCTCAAGCAATCCTCCATCCTCAGCCTCCCAAAGTGCTGGGATTACAGGTGTGAGCTGCCATACCTGACCATAGCAGTTGTTTTAAACCACTAGGTTTGGGGGTCATTTGCTGGCAATAGGTGCTTGACCATGCTCCCAAGGAATTTATGGTCCAGGTAAGGGGATAGATATTAAAGCTTCCTACAAACATGAAATTATACTTGAGGCTGCAGAAACATGGAAGCACTCTTTAGAACTACAAGGGAGCATTGGCTCAGAGAGGTTGGGAGACTGTCCTGAGGAAAGTGGGATGGCTTGAGATCTGAAGGAAACACAGAAGTGCAGCAGGGGCTGAGAGGAAGAGTATTCTGGCACGAGCAAAAGTCCTGTGGCAGGAAGGAGATACTGAAAGAAGGCTAGTGAAGCCGCAGGGTGAAGAGGAAGGAGAGGCCAGAGAGGAACACAGGACCCGGACCCAGCAGGGCCACCTTGGGCATGGTGCTGAGAATCTGGGTGTTTACTAGGAGAGCGACAGAGAGTTAGCCACGGCTGGGAGTGGGTTTGGAAGCAGCAGTTGTGGGTGTCAGGTGGTGCAGTTAATGAGCGTGGCGAGCGCTCTCTGGAAATGGCACTCCAAGCTGAAATGATGCATGCAAAAACCAATATCCGATAGGACAAGGTTCTCGTGGGGCCGTATTCCCGCTGAGGTCCTGATGCCCCTCTGTCCCAGAAAAGGCCGCAACTTAAAACCTAATTGCATGACCTTGGGTAGGTCATTTCACCTCCTTGGGGACTGGACTTGTACAGATGATTTATAGGTCCTTTCAAATTCCGTGAGTCAAAGAATCAATCCTCCATGACATTCCCATCATGAATACAGTGCTGGCTAAAACCCACATAAATAGATTAAATAGGCCAACGACATGAAATTATATATAAACATGATTCATGATCATAATGTGCTTATCTACAGCGCTGTCTCGTTTCTCCCTAATGTCGGCCTTCTTTTAATGGCAACACAGGGTTTGGAAAGGGAGACCCAGCAAGTGTCCCGTGGCTCCCCGGGGGATGTCTGGCCATGGCAAGCTGCAGCGGGGAAACAAATGCCTCCCACGTGGCCGTGGCCTGGATGCAGGGCTGTGTCGCTAGACAGATGTCCCCCATGTGGCCGTGGCCTGGACGCGGGGCTGTGTCACTAAACAAATGCCCCCCACACAGCCATGGCCTGGACGCAGTGCTGCGTCACTCCCCGGCCACTCACTCACCCCCAGACGCAGAGGATGGCTGGCTGACCAGGATCACCTGCTAGGAGAGGTTCCCACCCCAGACACCAGCTACAGCACTCACCTGCAGTCTGAACTTGGCAGCAATGCAATGCAGACATGAATGGCACTCGCGGGTTTGGAGTCATGGACTCTCCCTGGAGCCTCGGGCCAGCTACTCTACCTCTCTAAGCAGACGTTTCCTCTAAAATGGAGATCAAAACACCAACCGACCTGCCTTCAAGAGGCCCTGCAGAGATTAAGTGAGATAATTCCTGTAAACCGCCCTATGCCGAGCACCTGGCACATGGTATATGCTGAGTAAATGTCGGCGATTATTATTATTCTCTCCGATCCTTCCGTGCTGTTGTGAATAATTGAAACTACACACAGCTGAGATGACGAATGTCACACCCGCAAAATACCAAGGGCCTGCTGTATGAACTTGTGCTCAAATTGTTCAGAAATCAAAGACTAGGTTCGGCTTGTCTCGGGAATCCCTTTTGCTGTTTTTCGACAGTCCCTAGTTAAAAACAAAAAGCAGAAACAAAGTCATAAGTAAGGCTAAGGAGAGGTGCACGGGCCCAGTGGGTCCAAACAAGGTTGAAGTCACTCTCTCGATAGCCACAGGGCCCGTTCCTGGGATGCGTGCTTTGGACCGGCGCTTGAGCGGTCACCCAGGTGCACACGTGTGTGCACATGCGCGCACACGCCTGCACGCGCGCGCACTCACACACACACACACACACAAAGTCGTTGCTGAGAGTGTGCCTGGAAAATTAACTCCCGTTTCCTTGACACCGTCCTGCTCTGCTTTCCAAGACGGAAAAAATCCCCCCGCCCTGTCCCCCGCAGCGGCTGCCTCAACCCTGTCTGGTGAGGGCGGGAGGCCCGTGTCCTCCCGCGGCGCCCCTGGGCCCTCCCAGGCCGGGGCTGGCCGTGCGTCTCCAGAGCAGGGAGAGGATATGGCTGCGTCTTGGATCCATCTAGACAGTAAATTTTTTGAGTCCCTATAAGCTAAAATCAATATTGGCACAACTGTGTGTCATTAAAAACTAAATGAACATGACAAAGCCAAACTGCTGCCTATTAAACAAATGAGTTTTCTCTCTGCACAGGCACAGCGGGTTATTAAATTCTTTATTACAGGAACATCACCATGGGAAGGGGGTAAAAATACGTCTCTGTGAGTCACCCGCATGTGTGTGGCAGCCAGGCCTTCCTGGGCCGGGACCGCCTCCTGCTGGGAGTCGAGGCTTCTCTGAGCAACCAGCCGAAGAGGAGAGAGAAGCGTCCTGGGACACATGGCACTCACTCACGTGGGGTCCATCCAGCCATCACTTCATTGACTCACCAATGGATTTTATTGAGAACCTACTATAAGTCAGATGTTCTGCTGGGTCCCAGGATAGCTCATGTGCTCAAGGCAAGATACTTGCAACTGCATCTCGCAAGAGCCAGCTGCCACTGGCCTAAGAGCCAACACTTCTTATTTTCTCTCCTAACAAGAAGCCTGGAGGCAGGGTGTTTCCAGAGTTGGTGTAATGATTCAGTGATATTCGTGCAGACCCAGTTTCTTTTCATTATAAGCTCTGCCATCCTCAGTGTGACACTACTTCCCTCACAGTTGCAAAAGGGTTGCCATTGCTCCAGACAGCTTGACTACACACAGCCATACCCTAGAGTCATTTCTCCTTCCGCAATGCATTGCATTACGGAGTAAAATCGACTCCAGAAGCCCCAAAAGGTTTCCCTCTGGGTCCTGTTCTCAGGTTCTTGCTGTAGGAAAGGCTGGGAATGTGTTGTTCATAGCCTCCCTCTAGCCCTCTGGAAAAGTTTCTCTTCCTGGTTCCAAGGCGTTGGCAACTCTCCAGGACCCTCCCCTCCTAGAGGCCCCCAAGCCCACGTGCTCTGCCCAGGCCTTTCTCCGGTTCCTGGTGGTGCTGGCTTTCTGGCTACACCCCCGGTCTCCTCTCCCTCATCCACCTCGCTCTGGACTCCAAGGGGCCCGACTTCACAGAGCTGATCAAGGGACTGCTTTGCCATCTGGCTTCAGACGGGACAGGCCAGTGGGAGTCACGACCGGGGGTCGGAGGGGGAGCAGAGAGGGAGCAAGGCTTCGGTTTCCCCGGGGGTGTCCAGGTCCCTCTGCCTGAGGCTTCTGCTGGGCCGACCTCTTCCACAGCTGCCTCCTCCCCTTGTCGCCCATGCCTGGAGCCTGGGGACGCGGTGCCCCCTCCGTGGGACTCCCCTGAGTCTATCTCCGTCCTGCTCTCCCCACACTCACCAGAGCACGCCACCCGCCTCTCGGCAGGTAGATGGGCCGTTGCCTCCCCGCAGGCTCTCTGTCCTTGCCCCGGAAGCAGCATTGTCTGCCTCTTCTTTGTGTTCTCACCCCCAGCTTTGCCCCTGGAAAATGTCCTCTTGGCAACCCTCTCCCTCCCTCACCCTCTCCCCGGCCCCCACACAGTCCCAAGCCCCAACCCTGGTGGGTGCCCAGCTCCCGCTCACTCAGACGAGCACGTAGCCACGCCGACCTGACGCCAACCAGAGAGTCTCTGGCGTCAGAGAGGAGGGGACGAGAGGGTGGAGGACCAAGAGAGACTCGCAGGGATGGGGAGGTCGAGGGGATGGATGGGGCCCTCACAAAGATCCCTCACGCCTGGAGAAAGTGTGGATGGAGCCCATGCCCACCAGCCGTGGTGTGCACCCACTGGGATTTCTCCCCCACGCTGGGAGGGGACCCGTCTTCTCTGCCTCGACTCAGGGTTGCCTCCCGTCGCCGCCGGGTCTGAGAGGCCGCGATCCAAGACTCAGCGCTCCTGCATCTGTTCTTGCTCTTCATTTTCAGCAGAGTCAACGCTACAGTCTGTATCTTTCAGACAGGGAAGCCGAGGCCCGAAGCCGTTAAAGCACATTTGCCCAAGGCCGTGTATTCTTCCTCGCAGGGTTTGGGCCAGAATCCCATCTCCTGATGTCAGGTCCCATGCTCCTTCCCCAGTGCTGGATACCTAGTCTCTCTGAGCCATCTTGGGTTCCATGTGATGAACTGAGGGGTTTGTTCTACAGGTGAAATAGGATAATAACAATCTTTCCTCGATTTGCAGGTAGAATACATGAGCACACGTGATTTCTTGGACTGTTCTGTTGTTCTCCAGAACGTGACCGTCTTTGGGCCCTGACCGTCCTATCATCCAAACCAGAATCTCACATCAAATGGCATCTGGTTTAGCACGACATTTCATTGTTAACTCCCATGCCTTAATCACTCTCAGTGTTTTGCACAGATTATGATGGAATTCTCTGTGCTTTATGCCCAGATTAGTGGTGTGAAAACCACTCTACACACTTTTTTTCCTCCAGACCAGGAAGGCTCATCGAGACATTTCAGCTTCTAGCATGAGTAAGCTGCAGTGATTCTGGAAGGGTTGCGGCTCAGGGGAGAGAGAACTGGGCTCCACTGGTTATGCCTGCCACAGGCACAGGAGTGGGCGCTGTTGGCACGCTTGCCGTTCATGTACACACCCCGGCCCAGACCTGTCCCTCCCGCAGAAGAAGCTGATTTCAACCCCTCTTGGTGTGGGTTCCCCTTAGAATGACAAACGTGCAGGGGAGAGGCCGGGCTGGCCTCCTCTCCCCCGCCTGTACAAAGTGGCAATCGTGGTGGCAGCAAAGACGATCGCATGCTATTATTTAAGCATGGTTTTTAACAGCCATGACTATGGCCAAGCTCCATCTGTAGACCTTGACCTCTACCCAGCAAAGGGCAGTTGCTTGGCTTGCGTAGTAAGAACATGGCTGGCACGCAGCCTGGTCCGTCATCCTCGCTTGCTGGAATTCAGAGGCCCGTCTCTCTGAAGGTGACTCCGCCGTTGGCGGGCAGGGTTGTCTGCTGTTGGCTGAGCAAGGATGGAGCTGAGTGGAAAAGGAGTCCATGACCCTGGAAGGGTTGGGGTACATGGAAGCAGTGACCCCTTCTGGCCAGCACAGGAATGACATGGGCGTAAGAGCAAGGCATGACTGGCTGGTGGCTGGTCTCTCCATTCATTCCCCACGTAGCTGTATCATCCCATCCCAGCCCTCAGGGGGAGGCAGAATAAATGTGTGTTCAGGGAGCGTGTAGTATGACAACGAGCCTTGGCCATGCTCATCTGGAAAGGGCTACAAGGGAATGGGACAGTGATCATGCGGACCTGCTTTTTTTTCTTTTTTCTTTTTTTGAGTTGGAGTCTCACTCTGTCGCCCAGACCGGAGTGCGGTGGCACGTTCATGGCCACCGCAGCCTCCACCTGCTGGGCTCCGGCGATCCTTCCGCCTCAGCCTTCCAAGTAGCCGGAACTACAGGCGTGCGCTACCAGGCCCGGCTAGTTTTGATTTATTGTAGAGACTAGGTCTCACCAAGTTGCCCAGGTGGGTCTCGAACCTGCGGGCTCAGGCAGTCCTTTCACCTTGGCCTCCCAAAGTGCTGGGATGACAGGCTGAGTCACCGAGCCCGGCCAGGAGCAGCTTTAGAAGCCTCAGGGACGATGGGGCATGCATTCAAGAGTCTCCTAGTACTCTGAGGCTTGGTGCTGGAGTTCAGCTGTGACCTCTCCTCCTCGTGCTCTGTCTGCCTATGACTCCAGGGGACACTCCCCACCATCTTTGGAGAGGTGGGCCATCCTGGAGCCTGGTGTAAGACAGAGCCCAGGGTACCCCAGCCCCGGGGAACACCCTGCTGGCCCCATACGCCAGTCACTCCAGATGTTCCACAAGCCCCACCCCTCCCACCTAGGCACATGCCGCTCCTTCTCCCTGGACAGCCTCTCCTTTCCTGGTCCCTCTGGTCTACCCGGCCTACTTGGCCACATCCAACTCGCTCTCTGAGGCTTGGCTCAAGGCCTCGCTGGACTGCTGCCCCGTTCTCCAAGCAGAGCTAGTCACTTCCCTGCCTGTGCTCCTGTAACACTGTAGTTGTACCAAGCCCACTGAGTCAGAGTTACTTATTTGTGTATTAACGTTGTCATATTTAAAATATAGCCACAGCTACGAGTTGCTGGGTGTGTTCTCTGTGCTGGCACTGAGCAATTAGCCGGCCGCAGATGATCTTGTTTCATCCTTGCAACAATTGATGGAGGAGGTGCAATTATTATCCTATTTGAGGACGCAAAAATGGGGGGAGGGGCTCAGGGAGGATAGATTACTCATCAGTCGTAAATATTCCAAGGATGACAGTTTCAAGCTGTGATGCTTTAATGATGGACTCTCAGTATTCCTGAACATTTAGCAATAGCCCTCATGAGCCAGTACTTGCCAGCATACGCCGGTTCCGATGTGTCACTGTGACAGCTGCTTCCATCTCCAGGAACTAGACTGTGAGAAACTCAAGAGCAGGGACCAGCTTTTTAGGACCCGCCACCCCAGCGCCCTGCATAGTGACTGGAGGTTAGTAGCTGCTAGATTCATGTGCGTGGGATGCGCTGGATCTCAAGAGTACTCGGGGCGGGGGCCGCTGCCTGGACAGACCCCCACAGGACATGGCCTTTCTCCCCCTTCTCTGAAGCAGATGCTGTCCAAGAGGATCCGACCCTGCAGTCGCCAGGTGTTGCAGGCTGTGAGGGGCAGCTGAGGCTTCTGAGCTGGGAATAGATGCCACATCCGGGCATCCAACAGGAGGAAGCTTCCAGGCAGTGGGGAGGGGGGAGAGATGTCCAGTTTCCAGTGTCAGGTGCTCATCTCCTTCCCCTATCATCTTTCCAGGGCCCAGTTCTCCCAGGACAAGCAGACGGGCTGCTGGGTGCCAGGCGGGGGGCTGCGTGGCTCTCACCCTAGTCAGGATGGGTCCAAGCAGAAGGCAGGGTCCTCATTGAATGTGTGTGTGTGTGTGCAGGGGTTAAGGGGGCTGAGGAACGCCCTGAAAACCTTGGGTCTGTGGGAGGGGAGAGGGTCATGAGCCTTCAACCCCGTAAATAATGGGGAGGCGAGAGTTTCCTTCGTCAGGCTGAGGCCAGAACAAGATACCTAGAATTGGCAACGAAGATGCTTACTGGAGTGCGGACATGTGCCTGAGCAGGCCCGTGGCCAGGAGAGGGGACCTGGGGGAGACTTCCAGAGGGGACTGGGACTGGGACCCCACGAAGGGCAGCCTGATGGGCCTAGAACGTTTCTGGAGCCCGTTGGGAACGGTGTGGGAAGATGAGCCCCGGAGCTGCTGAAACGGCGATTCTCAAGCTCCAGGGCGGGTCAGGACCACCGAGGGTAAGGTCGGCTCCACAGAAAAGTGACCTGTGCAGTCACACCGGTCCCATGCTCGAAGAGACCCTCGCCCAGAGAGACTCGCACTCGGAGAGATCTCGTGCTCAGAGAGATTCTGCATTCAGGGAGAAAGACCCTGTGCTGAGAGAGACCCTGCGCTCAAAGAGATCTGCATTGTGAGGGACCGCTACATTTAGAGAAACTTGTGCTCAGAGAAACTCTGTGCTCAGAGAGATCCCGCGTTCAGAGAGAAAGACCCCGCTCTCAGAGAGATCTCCCTTTCAGAGAGACCTGTGCTCAGAGAGACCCCTACATTCAGAGAGACCCACGTTCAGAGAGACTCCTACACTCAGAGAGACCCACACTTGGAGAGACTCGTGCTGGGAGAGACCTGGTGCTCCAAGAGATACCATATTCAGAAAGAAAGACTCCTCACTCAGACCCGCACTCGGAGAGACCCATGCTTGGAGAGACTCCACTCAGAGAGACCCTGAGCTCAGATCGACCCATGCTCCAAGAAACCCACGCTCGGAGAGTCCTGTGCTGGGGGGCACCTCTACCCTCAGAGCGACCCGCACTCGGAGAGGCCGGTGCTCAAAAGGGGTCAGTGATCTGCTGTGGCCGTCTTGAGATTCTTAGGGCCTTTTCAACAAGCAATCCTGTCTTTCTGTTTTGCCCTAGGCCCCACGAAGGCTGTAGCTGGCCCTCCCTGATGGGCCTGGTGAAACCCACAGTCCTGGATTGCTTCCCTAGAATTTCTGATTCAGAAGACTCCCAGGTCAGAACTTGAAGGATCCCCTGAGCCGGCGGAGTAGAGCAGCCCAGGGGTTCACACCCAAGAAAGGCTCCTCCAGACGAGACTAGGTCAGAGGTCAAGAGGGTGCAACCGGGGTCAGCGCAGTTCAGACCTTCCTTTCCCAAAGGGCTGCAAAGCCTAAGACCAGCGATCGTCTCCAGTGGATGGGAGAGAATCCAGGGTGTGCAA
>NW_007250729.1:67981-170892 GCF_000164805.1 Carlito syrichta
ACACCAGTGCCTGAGTGTGACGTGTCACGGGCAGGGGAATGCAGTGGAGGAAGTTCGGCCAGAGAAGGGCCGAGAGAGGTTGGAGGGTGGACATGTGTCCACACGCAGGCAGAGATGACCACGGCTTGGCCCGAGGTGGCGACAGAGGAAATGGCTGGAGATGACCGGACTCCAGACCCATTTTGAAAGACGAGTTTTCAGAGGGAGGGCTGCGGGAAGACGAGGAGTGAAGTCTGGGTGTAAGGTTTTTGGCTTGGGAACTGTGTGTATTGGGATGGAGACCCTTGGGGGAGGAACAGGCTTGGGGGGAAGCCACTTCCATCCCACGCCTCCGCCCACCCTTGGCGCTCGGTCCCAGGGCCTCCGCACGCCACCCGCACCTCCGATCCCTTAACTGGGGCCACGGCAGACGCTGTCTTTTCTGGGAACCATGTGCCAGCCTTTCTTCGTGTGTGGTTTCACAGCCAAGCTTTTTGCACCCATTTTGTGTGTGGTCCCCGTTGCCTCCGGGAGAATGTGCCTGCTCTTGCCGGCTCCACAGAGCACTCCGACCCGGAGCCCAAGGGGACCGTTCCCGCCCTGGGCATGGAAGCCAGGCCACCCCGGCCCCAGCCCCACCTCTCTGCCATGCTCCTTGAGGAAGCACTGGCACCTTGTCCGAAGCACCCCCGACTCCTGCCCCAGCTTCTGTTGTGTTCCAGCTGCCGGGGGCTGGTTCTTTCATTCCTGCCCCCTGGAGACCCTGGCGCTGCATCCGGCACAAACACATCTGGACTTCTTCAGACCACAGGACGGGAACATCTGCTCCAGGCACAGTCGCTCCTGACTGTCTCCAGCCACAGGGCATTTGTGTTTTGGTCATGGACTTAAGGACTTCCAAGACGTTTCTAGAGGCATATGGTTGCCCCAGGCCTGGCCGAGTCTTCTGGGGCCCAGGTG
This sequence comes from Carlito syrichta, assembly GCF_000164805.1. NCBI lineage: Eukaryota > Metazoa > Chordata > Mammalia > Primates > Tarsiidae > Carlito > Carlito syrichta. The sequence continues at coordinate 68,921 of NW_007250729.1, forward strand.
GCAGCAGGAAGTCGGGCACCAAGAGGGGTACAGAGGCAGCTGGGGCTGAGCGAGAAACCTCATGCCACTCTTTCGTCCCAAGTCTCCTGACTTCGCTTAGAACGGGACGCGGCACATAAGGAGGGAGGGGAGAGTGGTCGATGGCTGCCGTGTCCCCGGGCCTCGTGGCTGCCAGGGTCTCCCGCGGGCTTCTACCTGCTGATGTCTCCCTCCCTTTGCCTGAGGGTGGGTTTCTGAAGCTGCAGGTTGCTTTGCTGGAAGAGGGGAAATGAACACCCGTCTGCAGGACAGCCCTCAACCAGCGGCTGAGGAGGATGGGTGCGTACATTCCCCAGTTCCCCGGCCCTGGCTAGAGGACTCAGGCCCTGTGTTCGGCATGTCTCCAGAAACCTGCCAGAGGATTAAGCTCCTGCTGTCCACCCGGGCGCTGGCTGACACCCAGCTCCCCCGTGTTGCCTGCCCTCCCCTGTGTCCCCTACCATCTCCCCGGTGGTGGTCCCGTGTCGCCCAAAGGTGCCCTGGATCATCCCCGGGACCTTCTCTTCGTTGAACCTGAACGGAGATGAGCCATGGAAAGTGTCAGCCTCTGTGGATTTAGGGATTGTTTTTAGGGCAGTTCTAATAGGCACCAGGAACCTGTGCTTGTCCGGAAGGCTCAGGAGAGGGCGGGGGGTGGGAGAGTAGAGGGGGTACACAGCTTGAAAGTGGTTCAGCAGCCTTTCCCAGGACCAGCACTGAGTATGCTTCAAGTCCAGAAAAGACTCAGATAATCAGACCCAGATAAGGGACAACCATAGTTACTGAAGGGAGAGTTCTGTCTCCTCCATCTCCTCCCACACAGGAATTTTTTTTCTTTTTTGAGGCAGAACCATGGCTCACCACAGCCCCATCCCCTGGGTCCAGGTGATCCTCCTGCCTTAGCCTCTCGAGTAGTTGGGATTATAGGCCCACTCCACCATGCCTGACATTTTTTTTTTTTTTTTTTAAATAGAGATGAGGTATCTGTATGTTACCCAGGCTGGTCTTGAACTCCTAAGCTCAAGCAGTCCTCCCACCTCAGCTTCCTAAAGTGCTAGGATTACAGGCGTGAATCAACATGCCTGGCCCAAACAGGAACATTTAAAGTCATTTAAACCTCCATTCCTGGGTCAGAGACTGGACTAGACAGCTAGTTTCAACAGGGATAGATTGTGTCAGGACAAAGTCTAAGGGGAAGGTGGGGAGTACCGTGGACTTAACCTCAGCCTGATGGACGGACGTGGTTCATTCACTCGCAGTTGTCATTAGGGAAGTGGAACTCCTGGTGTGTGGAATCCCTTAGCCTCATGATTCAGCCAGCATGATTGTTTCCCGGGTAATCACTGCATTAGCTGTGGTTCATGGAGATCAACCTTTTCATTTGTAACATGGAACCACTCTGCAGTTATTGAATTCCCACCCGTGCTGCATCCACTCCCCCAAAGCTCTTTCCTCATGCTCCTGGGTGAACAACCTTTGCAGATATAAGCCGTGTATTTCCATCATGAAAGCCCACCCTGTGCGTCTTTTCTGGAGTTCATCCGGAATGGCCGACATGGAGGACCACCCTGTGCTGGACCAGCTGAATTTCAGATCAACATGATTGGGGGAGAGGCTGAGTGCTGGGCACACACACGCTCTCTCATTTGCAGTTGGCGGAAAGGACGAATCATAAACACTCAGACAGAGCTCCTGACACCTCAGGCTCGGTGGCTATGGGAGGTTCGGGGGCCGAGTCTGGGTCTCGCTCGGAGAGATGGGCTTGTTTGCGAATACTTCCTTTGATAGCCTCTAGCGCACATCATCCTGTCGGGGGTGGGTGGTTGTGACAGGAGAGACCAAACAGACCTCAAAGAAACACCTGCTTAGAAGTAGCAGCCTCTGGCTGTCAAGCCAGGATGCATCTGCATGGCTGCCTCTTTGTCTAAGGGTGGGATTTTCCATAAGCAGGCTGGTCGTGAGGTTCCAGGAGCCAGAGCCGGGGAGGGAGGAGGGGAGAGCCAGCCTCAACGCTGTCCTGCCTCAGAAGCTGTTGGCTGAGGTCTGGAAGGAGGAGGACGGGACGGAGAGGGGCAGAGTGTCAACATGTCAACCCTGGCTGTGTCACTCTGGCTTGGCACCTGGCTGGGGAAGCCGTCTCTCCAAGAACTGACGCTAGTCTGAGAAGCCATCTTGCCCAGCCAAGCTATCTCTGGGTCCTAGGCTTGTCCAATTTCCTTCCAAGGACAGGCAGCCTATCCTCTGTCTTCTTTGCAGTGAGACTCCACTGCAGTTGGAGACAGAACCCTGAAGGCGTTGCAGCATGTCCCCAATGTCATTTACGAACATTCACTCAAGCATGGCACTAGGCCAGGGCTCCACACAGAGACAGACTCTGAGACTCCTGATATTCTCAGGACGAGAGTGACAAGTAGCAGCCAGGGATCTTACTGGTCCATCTTCTATGCCCCAAGCAGACGTAATGCATGCCATGCCCATGTTCAGTTGGGATATCACCTCAGAATCCTTCTTAACACTACAATCCAGCAGGCAGCCACTAACACTGAGGTGCAGATCTGACATCCGAGAGGAAACTTACTTTCCACATCTTTCAAACTTGCAGTTTAAAACTGAGTGGTTGACACAGATAAACATGTAGCAGCTATGCAGATACCTCAATAAGAAATGTTTGGTTTCGTGACCAGCCCCGGCAACTTGGAGAGACCTCGTCTCTACAATAAATAAAAAATTAGCTGGGCGTGGTAGCACGTACCTGTCGTTCTGGCTACTTGAGAGGCTGTGGCGGAAGGATCGCCAGAGCCCAGCGGGACAACACTGGGGGTGGCTGTGAGTGTGCCACAGCACTCTAGCCTAGGAAACGGAGTGAGACTTCAACTCAAAAAAAAAAAAAAAAAGAAAAAGAAAGAAAGAAATGTTTAGTGATTTATAATAACAGATAGGCCGGGCTCAATGGCTCAGTCTGTAATCCCAGCACTTTGGGAGGCTGAGGCAAGTGGATTGCCTGAGCTCACGGGTTCGAGACCAACCCGGGCAACTTGGTGAGACTTCATCTCTACAATAAATCAAAAAATTAGCTGGGCGTGGTAGTACATACCTATAGTTCTGGCTACTTGGAAGGCTGAGGCAGAAGAATTGCCAGAGCCCAGCAGGTCGATGCTGGGGTGGCCGTGAATGTGCCGCTGCACTCCAGCCTGAGAGAAGGAGCGAGACTCCAACTCAAAAAAAAAAAAAAATTAAATTAAAAAATTTATAATAACAGGATAATTTACTCTGCCTAAAAGTTAAGGGCTTTTACTACACTGTGAAGTTTCAAATCAGGAGAATCACATGATTCAGGTTACTGAATTTGACACAAGGGCCATCCTTATTTGAACTGGAAAGGAACAGCAATCTTCACTGACCTTCCCCAGGAGAATAAATCCGATAAGCCTAATGTCTCTGTTCCCTGAAGAATCTCTCCAGCCTGCTCCTGCTTCTCTCCCTCCTAAGCTGCTCTTAGGCTGATGGCCATGGAAATTATCCTCCAAACTAAGACAGGGGCCTATTAATAATTACACCAGAACAACAGGTATAATGGAGGCATTCCAGGCAAACAGGGAGGCAAGCTCTCCATGCTCCTTCTACTTTTTTTTGAGTCAGGGTCTCACTCTGTCACCCAGGGTGGAGTGCACTCCAGCTCACTGCAGCCTGGACCTCCTGGGTTCAGATGACTCTTCTGCCTCGGCTTCCCAAGTGGCTGGAACTGCAGGCATGCACCACCACGCCTGGCTAACTTTTTGAATTTTTTTTGTAGAGGCGAGGTCTTGCTTTGTTGCCCAGGCTGGTCTTGAACTCCTGAACTCAAAACAATTCTCCTGCCTCAACCTCCCAAAGTGTTGGGATTATGGATGTGGACCATGGTGCCTGGCTCTACTTGTATTTGGGAAGGTGCCTCTGTGTGTGGGAGGGGGAGGGAAGGGGGTGCCAAAGAGCTCTGAGGAAATGCCGGTCCCCTGCCCCCACCCAAGTGTCGGTCCCTTCCTCAACCCTGTTTCCTTCTGGCTTCTCCTGCCCTGGCTCTCTCAGGTGTGAGAATGTAGATCAATGAGCTCCTGGCTGAGCTGATGAGGCACCGAGGAGCTGGAGCAATTAATTAAGCCTCTGCCCAGCTCTCATCACCAGCCTAGTGCCGTTACAAGGGCCTTTCAATTGCCACGGAATGGGTGGCTTCCTTCCTTCTCTCAATTCAAGATTCTGCTCAGAATGGGGCTGGGGTCTGCCCAGCAGGCACAGCCCCCATCTTGGGCAGGCCACGAGGAGTGTTCCCTGCTTACTGCTTCTCCCTGGAGGTGCTCACGATGGGATCTTCTGTAGCTGGCAGGATGTTGACAAAATTCAGACCGTTGCCTGTGGAAGAGACTTCTGAGACCTCAGAGCCCAGCTGAAGTCCCCAGAGGTGAAGGGGCTTTCTGGAGCCTCCGGCTTTCCTGGGAGGGAGATGATGTTCCAGGTCTGGCCCTGGCCACCATCTCCACGGGTGGGAAAGACAGACCCAGTTGCGGCAGGCGGTGTGGGTCCCGGGACAGAGGGCTGGACACTGTCTGCACTGGCTGAGCTGGGAGTCCTGTTCTGAGCATCCCTGTGGAAAGACTGTGCAGAAGATGCTCAGAAACAAACAGGGGGAGCCCAGGGAACCTGGAAGTGGATTATATGAAGAACCTTGGGCCAGGCTCTCGGGGGCGAGTCAGTCTGACCCGAAAAGCCTCTGTGACCGCTGCTGGTGGTGCAGTAACCTCACAGCTGCCTCTCAACTCTGAGATTCCGGACTGCGATTCTGCAATGGGTCAAATGCAGCATGCAGCACTGAGCAATGTCTGTGCCCTGTCCTCCCACCCCACATACCACACAGGGAGGCAGTGGCACAGTTCTGTCCAAACAGCCAATAACACAAAAATCACCTCTATTTGAAATGCATTAAGATTCCAATTTACAGCAAATTTCCCTTCCTAAACTCACTTGGCTTTGCAGACATGTGTCTGCTAACAGCAGAGCAGGGCCAGCGCCCTGCATGCCGGGCCAAGGAGAGGATCCCACAAGGAGGCCTGGATTTCCATGTGAAAATCTGCTTTAGGAAGACGGGGAATGAATGCTGATATGAGCTCAGGGGTGTGTGTGATGAAAGACCCATGTGTCCTGGGGGAGACAGGGGCTGTGGAAACCCAGTCCAGTGACGGCCTTGAGGGTGAAGATGCCTGGTAACACTCTTAATAACAACCGCCATCTTGCTCACACTTGTGGTGGTCCAATAATGTCACCCATCCCCTTGGCTTGTCTTGTACTCAACCCTATTGGGTAGGGGCCACTGAGGACACTGAGGACCTCACCACTGGCAAGTGACAGCCAGGCCTGGAAGGCGGCTGTCTGCCTGTGGGGGTCCCATGCCGAGCTGTCCCCAAATCTGTCACACGTGGACAGAGTCAGACCGGGCTGGAAACACTTCCAAAGGAAGTGGATTTCCAGCCCTGAGGAGGCTGAGAAAGCCGCTGAGGGTGGTGGCCCGCGTGGCTGCTCTCACCCAGGGCTGCTATTCATTTTGCAGGCTGCAGGGATGCAGGGTGGGCCTTGGAACGTGCGGTAGCTCTGCACACTCATTTGTGCTCCCCGCCACGGGAGCAGAGACAGCCGCGGGTATTGACTTGCAGTCTGAGGGCTTTGGTAGATGTCCTGGTGCTTGATCAATATGGCAGCTCTGTCTTCATTAAAGTCCCGGCCAGGGGCAAGACCCAACCTGCTGGGCGCCTCAGGCCCTGGGGTCATGGCTCTTTGCAGGGGCACGCCAGGCCAGGGCAAGATGAGCGGGCAGCTGGGTGGGCCGGGCTGTGTGCACCTCTCAGAGGGCATGGGCCTGGCTCCCTCGCTGCAGGAACTGCAGAATCAGCTTCTGGCAGCGGGTGGCTGAGTTCACCGCTGCCAAGCGAACAGCAGGAGGGCAGCGGGCAGCTCCCTGGGCCCCGCCCTCTCGGTGCCCACTGAACTGTGGCCAGAGCCGAGCAGGCTGGCCTGCTTCCCACCCACACAGAGTCGGGTCAGCAGCTGTAGGACAGGCACTGTGTGGGGCTGGGAGGGGAGGTGGCAGAAAGGAAAGGAAAGGAAAGGTCACAGGGAGCTCCTGGCCAGAGGTGATGGGAGACCCACCCCAAAATGGCTCAAGGAAAACCGAAAGGGAGGAGGTGTCTCTAGTTGGTTCCCCTCACTATGATGTCGCCACCTGCGGATCCAGGGCCTAGTGGTATCATCAGGGTTGGGTCGCTCTCAGTCCTTCAGCCCTGCTTCCTCCCTGCTCAAGCAATTGGGGCAAGACGGCAGGCCGGCAGGCCACAGTCCCAGCCTTGGGGAAAAGACGGCTTCCCTTCCTCAACCCACACAAGCCAAGTTCTGGCCTGAATGGGGTCCCACGGGCATGCACGAACCACTCCGGTACTCCTGGGGTCAAGGTGGTGTCAGCCAAGGTCCAAGAGCAGGAAGATCTGGGTGGCCCAAGGAGCCATCACTGCCTGTTAGTGGGGACGGAATCAACCTGGGTAGGTCAGAAACTGGGAGTTCTTGGATGGAGAAGAGAGGGAGGGAGGTACGGGGTGCAGCTGCAGTGAGCCCGAGAGGCCCCGCCCTCAGGAGGGTCTTCATGTGACTGGGCGGAGGTGTGGGTGCACCTGTGTATGTGTGCACACCTGTGTATGTGCGGAGGGGCAGGGGTCCACTCGCTTCCTGGGTCTCCCTGGGAACAGACCTTATGAAGCCCCACCAACAACGACCACTGTTTTCCTGTTGCCTTAGACACCTCAAGGTTTTCCACTTGGTGTGTATCTGGGCGGCAGGTAAAGCAGTGCTATTGGGATCTCCGTGTGACAGGTGAGACAGGGCTAGATAGTGCACGTACAGGTAAGCGACCTGCCCCTGGGACCTGGCTGCCTGGGTTGGATTCCGGGCTCTGCTATTTACCAGCTGAGTGATTTCAGATCATATGCTCAGCCTCTCTGTGCCTTGGTTTCTCTGTTTGTGAGAGGAGCTGGTAACAGCCCCTACCACACAGTGGTAGTAAGGATGAGACATAAGTCCGTGCATGTGACCTACTGAGAAGGCTGCTTGGTGTGTTGCAGAAAAAGAGGTCTGGGACTCATGGCTCAGCCTTTTGGGCTCAGTCCTGTGGCCAAACCAGTGCTTTCCAGGTACTAAGCAGCTATGAGTCAAGTTTCCCAGTGGAAGGCTGTAGACTGTCCTGCAAGCACTCCTTCCTGCAGCCGGGAGTGCAAGCAAGCCAGAGCTCCTTTGGGACCGGGGCCGCTGCTGAATTGGTGAGGCTGTGTATGCTGTTATTCAGCAGCGGGCTGACATTGCCGGGCTAAGCCAGGCTGAGGGTGGGACCTGGGAGGCCCTTCCCCCACTATTTCAGCCTGGCCTAAGGCCTCTGGGGAAGTGGGAGCTGAGGGTTTGGGCTTCTCTTCTTCAAGGAAATGCGTGGAATAGCACAGACGGTGGTGGGATGGGCCAGGGAGCAAAGGAGCCAGGCAGGAGGAAGCTGGACTGCTTGCCTGCTGGGGAGAGAGGGCGACTGCAGTGCCTGCTGCTTCCATTGGGGCCCGTGGGCCAGCAGTGTTGTCATCACCTGGAAACCCTGTCAGAAATGCAGAACCCCAGGCCTACACCTGCCAATGGCATCAGAATCTGCTTCCTCTTTTGAGTTGGAGTTTTACTCCGTCGCCCAGGCTGGAGTGCAGTGGTATACTCACAGCCACCCCAGCCTCGACCTGCTGGGCTCCGGGGATCCTTCCGCCTCAGCCTTCCAAGGAGCCGGAACTACAGGCGCACGATACCACACCTGGCTAATTTTTTGATTAATTGTAGAGACGAGATCTCGCCAAGTTGCCCAGTCGGGTCTCGAACCCGCTGGCTCAGGCAATGTGCTCGCCTCGGCCTCCCAAAATGCTGGGATGACAGACTGGGCCACCGAGCCTGGCCTGAATCCGCTTCTTAATGAGATGAGTTGTATGCATGAAAGTGTTTGAGAAGCGGGTGTTAGATACTGTCAACCCCAGAGAAGGTTTCAGTGCCTCCAGCCACGCTGAGCTTCCACGGGGGTCCCAGAAACGAAGAGAAAGAATCTCTGTGCAAGTCTTGGGGCTAAGCGCCAGCCCCCCTTTCTGGTGCCACACAGTCTCACGTGGCCGTCCCGGGCCACCCGTGTCTATGAAGGTTAAATGCAAATTAGGGGAAGTGAAGTACAGCCAAACATGTCAATTCCCTGGTTGCCCAAGTCGCATTTCAAGTGCTCAGCAGCCACACGTGGCTCGTGGTTGGTGGATCATAGAACAAATCCATCATCACAGGAGTTCTATGGGGCAGTGCCGGACCAGGGCTGGATGGTGTAGCCACATGGGCCGATGTCCCACCCAGGCCCGACTCTCCCCGAATGGCAGCTTCCCTCTCTGGGTGGCAGCGGGGGAGGGTGACAGATGCCTGCAAACTCAGGCGTGGGAGAGAGGGCTGGGGAGGGGCCCGGCAGGCCCAGAAAACAGCTGCCTGGGAACATCTGGTGAGAATCAAAGCTTGCATTAGTCAAGGTGAATTGCACTCAGAAGGAAGGTAGAGATCATTGAGCTCAGACCTCTCCCCTCCCCCTTCCTACCACCGGTTTGATACTCCAAGGCGTCTCTAGAAGTCTACAGAAAGGTGCAGCGGCTGGACTGGAAGTTGGGTTTTGGACTCTAAGCCCCAGTGTCGGACCGACTCTGCTCCTGGAACAGTGAGTCGAACTCTACCTGTTGAAAACGTTGCAACGAGATGAGGCTGAGGTGCCGGGAAAGAGGGCATGTGAAAGAGGCCATTCTAGAACCCAAGAACAGGTGTCTAGGGTCGTGATGGGAGGTGGCCAGAGGGACGTGGCCAGTGGGGGTTGGACAAGGATATTTCGGGTGAGGCCAGGAGGGAGTGGGTGGCAGGTGGGAGGAGGCCTAGGCTGGGAAGGGCCTGGCTCCATCCCAGCCACTAGTCTATGCTATGAGCCTTGCATGGAGCGGAGGCTGGGGAAACCTTCGGCAGCATTCTCTTCCTTCTGGGCCCACATTTTTGTGCCTCCTTGTCCCCCCTCACCTGTTAGGCAGGTCCAGGAGACTGAGTTCTGGCCCATGGAATCTGAGCAGAAGGGATGCTGCTACCTCCAGGGCTGAGCCCTAAAAGGCTCTCTCTGTCTTCTCTGGCAGCCTGACCAGATACAGACAATGCGGTGGGGGACTCCTCAGTCCTAGAACACTGCTGAGATACTGGAAGGGAGGTACCTGGTCCCCCCAAAAGACAGGAAGGAGTGAAACACCCCAGCCAGCCCACTTTTGGCTATTACTACAAGAGATAAACCTTTATAGTGTTAACAGCCCAGAAAATGTGGGGAGTGTCTGTTATAGCATCTAGTCTATTCCTGACTAATACACTGGATATGAGTGTGCACTGACATTCTTATCTCCCCACCATACACCAGAGCCTTGTGAGATTCCTGTAGGGCCTTGAAGAGGCCGTTCTTTCCCCATCTCTCCTTCTGTCCCATTCTCAGTTCTTCCTGCCTATGAGTTCTGTAGCCATCTCCAATTGACCCCTCAGGTCCCTCAACCCAGAAGCAGTTCTTATGAGGGCTCCAGGCTACCACTGTTTTCATAGGTATATCAGGGTTATGGCAGATCCAGGGACAAAGGAAGTCCCTCCCCACCTCCTCCAGGAAGTCTTCCACTGAAAATTGGGGGGTGTTTGTTATAGCAGCTGGCCTACCCTGACTAATACACTGGATGTGAGGCATACTCTGACATTCCCATCTCCCCACTATACACCAGAGTATTTGCAAGATTCTTGTAGGGCCCTGAAAAGGCTGTCTTTCCCCCTCCTTCCATATCCTTCTGTTCATAGGGATATAACCCATGACCTTTGAGCCAGGGTCTGAGTGCTGCAGCTTGAGAGGGAAGCCAGCTGGTTCCTTCCTATGAGGAACTGAATCTCACCAACAACCACAGTGTGAACTTGGAAGTGGATCCAACCCCAGTTGGGTTTTCAGATGAGATGCAGCTCCCGTCCACAGCTTGATTCCAGCCTTGTGAGAAACCCTGAGCCAGAGGACTCAGTTCAGCCATGCCTGGGTCCCCGACCCCCAGAAACTGTGAGATAATAATTGTAGGTTGTTTTAAGCTAGTGAGTTATGGGGTGATTTTTAAATGTCATTACAGAAAACGAATATACCGATGGTAAAAAAATTAATGAAGGAAGGGAAATCGGTTCTCACACTCAAGCAGTGGAGTAATTGGGGTTGGGTTGGTGGCAATGCAGGGAGTGGAAGAAGACAATAGCATGATGGTAAAACTTGGGTGGGGACAGGGAGGTGACCAGACAACCACCAGGAGTCTGCTCAGGCAGGACCTCCCTGAAGATTCCTGGGACCTCAGGCGGGTGACAGCACCCCTAAGTCCCTGCTCCTGGGGCTGACAAGCCCTCACACTCCACATTCTGTCCACACAGCTATAAATATTAAAACGCGCCAGAGGAGAGATTGTAAAATAGAGCTGTGGGCAAGATTTAGCTCTGAGTTGGGGAGCGGAAACGAGAATGAATTTCTCTCTTCCCATTCCTGCTATGGTAGTTTATTGCAGAAGGTGCTGTGGGCGATAAGGAGCAGGACGCCCGGGCCCTGCAGGTTTGCAGATGGCGGCGCCACTGAGGATGACTCAGAGGTGTGGGAATGGGTGCCACCTGGTCCCAGGTCTCCACATTCTTCACGAGGTCCCCTGAGGAGTTGGAGCTCTCCAAACCATCCCAGATGCTGCCACCGAGCAGGGTTCTTGGGTTCCAGTCCTGCTGGTCCCACAGGGAGGCAAAGACCAAAAATAAAGCAAAACTAAATAAAGGCAGACTGCTCCTGTGTGGGTAGGTGTGGGGTGAGTTCCAGGTCTCCAGTCCAGCTGGTGGGGAAGGCTAGTGGGTTCCTTCCAGTTCCTCCATCCTCATACCCTGAGGCTTCCTCTCCAGCCCTTCTTCTCCAGAATCTTCCTTCCCATCCACTGGCTTCTTTGCATTCCTGCGGCCAGCACCCTTGTGTGCACACAGCCCATCAGCTCCCGGTCAAGGATGTCTCTGGCTTCCCCTCTTCCCTCCAGCCTCGTCTAATCCACCTGCCCAAGGATTCTCTCTGGGAGACAGCTTTGGATACATCACTTCCCTGGTTAATAATCTTCTATTTGTCCCAAACCAGGGCAGGATCAAGCCCAGAATGGTTGGTCTGACCTAGAGGTCCTCAGTTTCCCCTTTCTATCATCACCCCCAAGGCGAGCCTCTGAGCTCCACTCATAGCTCCCGTGCCTGGCCTCCACCCAAGCATGCCCTGAGCTCTTGTTTCTTTTCAAACCTCATGCCCCACCTGGCAGGTCCTGACCGGTCCCCCCCCACAAATTCTCCCAAGCACATTCGACCCTCCTTCTTCAAAACGCAGGTCAAGTCTTACCTCTCAGCAAATCCGTTCGTGACAATTGAAGCCCTGAGCGCTTTCTCTGTCCTCTGAACCCTTATATAATTTTAGCCTGTGCAATTCATTTGTTAATTAATCATGCACTGTGCTGCCTTAGACATCTTTTTTTTTTTTTTTTCCTCTGTAGCCTTGCGCTGATAGTTAACTCTTTGGAGTGTTTTAAATTTTGCTCGCTTATATTAATATTTTGGCTTCCTGTCCCTTGTGACCTCCTTGGGGGCAGACACCACAGCTTTCTACCCTTACAACAGTCTCCCAAGAAGTCCAGCACCAAGCAAGACCCACTGGGGGAGTGCAAAGTGTTTTTGCTGGAGTTTATTCTCTCCTCCCATAGGTCCTGGGACACAATTCTCTGTTTCCTCATTCATTCATTCAGTCTGTCTGTCTCTTTTCGGGGTGTATCTCTTTAGGCAGTGGTATTTCCCTGAGGTCAGTCCTGAGCCCTCTGGTTCTCACACTCCACTCTCACCCTGAATAGCCTCAACCACTCACATCTTTCCTCCTGTCACCTGTGTGCTGACGGCATCGGCGTCTCCAGCCCTCGCCGCTGCCCTAAACCGCAGGCCCTGCTGGATCTCTCAGGCTGCACGTACCACAGGCAGCCCCAGCCGCACAGACACAAACGGAACCTGGAGTATTCATGCCCTGCAGCTGTCATCACAGAGCACCACAAACCGAGTGACTTAAGACAAGAGAGTTATCCTCTCATCGTTCTAGAGGCTGAAAGTCCAAAGTCAAGGGGTCACTGGGTCGCACTCCCTCTGAAGATTCCAGGGAAGAGTCTTTTCTTGTTCCGTCCCGGCTTCTCGTGGCTTCTGGCAACCCTTGGCATTTCTCAGTTTGTGGTTGCATCACCCCAGTCTCTCCATCTTTGTCGTCACAAGGACTTCTTCCCTGAGTGTCTCTCTGTGTCTTCACTCGGCCTTCTTATAAGGACACCAGTCACTTAGGCACGAGATTTAGGGCCTCCAGATCCAGGGTGCCCTCATCTTAATTGTAGCTGATGATCTATTTCCAAGGAAAGAGGCTTGGGTGGATGTGAATTTTGGAGGGGCCTCGCTTGCCCCAGGGCACCCATTGTCTCTCTGCTCCAGCAAGCTTCATTTTAATAAGTTGCAGCCCACCCTCTCAGTCACCCAGACCCTAGAAGCCTGGGCTCATGCACATTCTTTTCCCCCAGTCCTCCTCCTCCTCTCCAGTCACTGTCGATGCCCCGCGGCTCCAATCTCCCAAGTCTGTCTCCCCTCCGATGTGCTGCCGTGGCCCAGACTCGCATGGTCCGGGTCAAGGTCGCCTAAACTTCTTTCCATCATGACCTCTCAAGAAGACTTTTCCCAACAGCATGCCCCATGAAACTGTCATGCCAGGGATACACGGTGTGTCTGTTTATGTGCTGGTATTTATGTGCCTTTAGACATAAAGAGTAAGATTTTGGGCTCCCCTAAGAACCAACGGTGCTGCTTTGGGGATGGTAGCACCCTCATCGAGAATGAGAATGGATGGCCTATGACAATGACCCCGAAGCTGATCTCCCCCTCTGTGCTGGCTCCCAGCCTCCTCACCCCCGCCCATCCTTCCAACCTTTATAAAACCCACAAAAGGGAGCATTTTCTCGGCAAACGGGTTGACCCCGAGACAATGTCCAATCATCTTGTGGTGGGTCCTTCTCCCGTGCTTGGCCCCACGGCCCTAGCAATGTAGGCCACTGCCAAGTTCAGGCCTCTGTGTGTTCAGGCTGTGTTCCTATGGCTCCCTTGGCCTGCGTCAGCTATCCTCGCTGGCACACCAACTTCTGCTTACATTTCAGGAAGCAGGTTGACGGTCACCAGGAAAAGAAAGCTATCTCCTACCACAACCCCAAGGGACTGGACGCTTGTCCTTGATGTCCGCTGGGCCTGGCCAGCCTCCCTGGCCGGGCCTCCCATCATGGAGCCTGTAGCCAGCCTCCCTTGCTGGACTCAAACGTCTCAAAGTCTGGGACCATTTCTTATCCAGCTCTGTATCTCCAGAGTCTGGCACGATGCAGTTGGAGCTCAGTGAGCATTTTACTGGATGGATAAACGAGTGAATGAGTAATGGCTTCTCTGGACTGTTTCTGCTGGCCAGCCCCATCACTTGGGCTCCACCATTGCTACCTGCCTCCAGGCATCTCTGAAGGCTGTCTGGTTTCTACTTGCTCAACTCCCCTGCAGACAGCCTTTTCCTGGTGGGGGGGTGTCACCCTGCAGGCGTCTGACCTGCACTCCTGGTGGGCCTCCCTCTGTGCTTACCTCCACTCCTGGGACCTCCAGCCCTTCTGCTCCTCTTCCCTCTCACTTCACGTTCTAGCCAAGTTCCTGAAACCTTCCTCCTCCCCCGCCCTCCTGACCCAGCTCCTCTGCCTCCAGACCACGTGTGTGCCAGATGCAGGCCAAGGGCTCTGTCCAGCGCCTCGTCTGTCTGTTGTGTCCCCCTCCAGGCAACCACTTCACCCATGACACACATGGTCTTTAAGAAGTGCCTCTTCGGCCGGGCTTGGTGGCTCAGCCTGTCATCCCAGCACTTTGGGGGGCTGGGGTGAGTGGATTGCCTGAGCCCACGGGTTCGAGACCAACCTGGGCAACTTGGTCAGACTTCATCTCTACAATAAAAAAAAAAAATTAGCTGGGCATGGTGACGCATGTCTGTAGTTCCGGCTATTTGGAAGGGTGAGGAGGAAGGATTGCCTGAGCCCAGCAGGTCGAGACTGCGGTGGCCGGGAGCAGCCACTGCACTCCAGCCTGGGCAACAGAGTGAGACTCCAACTCAAAAAAAAAAAAAAAAAAAAAAGAGGCTAGGCTCGGTGGCTCAGCCTGTAATCCCGCCCTTTGGGAGGCTGAGGTGAGTGGATTGCCTGAGCCCGCGGGTTCGAGACCCACCTGGGCAACTTGGCGAGACTTCATCTCTACAATAAATAAAAAAATCAGCCGGGTGTGGTAGCGCGCACCTGTAGTTCCAGCTACTTGGAAGGCTGAGGCAGAAGGCTCACCAGAGTCCACCGAGTCAAGGTTGCGGTGGCCGGGAGCGGCCACTGCATTCCAGTCTGGGTGACAGAGTGAGACTCCAACTCAAAAAAAAAAAAAAAAAAAAAGAATAAAGACTGGCTATGCTCAGTGGCTCAGCCTGTACTCCCAGCACTTTGGGAGGCCGAGAGGAGTGGATTGCCTGAGTCCACGGGTTTGAAACCCACCTGGGCAACTTGGTGAGATCTCATCTCTACAATAAATCAAAAAATTAGCCAGGCATGGTAGCACGTGTCTGTAGTTCCAGCTACTCGGAAGGCTGAGGCGGAAGGATCGCCGGAGCCCAGTGGGTCGAGGCTGCGGTGGCCGGGAGCGGCCACTGCACTCCAGCCTGGGCGACAGAGTGAGACTCCGACTCAAAAAGGAAAGAAAGAAAGAAATGCCTCCTCACCTTGGAGTGTGAGTGTGTGGGGACAAGCAGGGAAGAAAGGAAAGTGTTTGTGGGAGTTTAGGCCCTGCTCTGAGGCCACAGTGAGGTGCGCCGGCCACACTTGCCTCCCCATAGAGGAGGGAGGTCTGGGGCAGTGAGGGAGACAGTTACCACCAGGTATGCACTCAGGTTCCCGCTCCAGACTTGGGTGCCCAGAGAGAGACCTCAGGGTAGACGACGCCACACTGGGGAGAGGGCAGAAACCCTGAGACCCGGTGCCAAAGTCAAGGCATCAGCAAGTGCCCTTCAGGGAGGTAGATGAGGGTGGTAGAGAGAGAGGGCCAGGAAACGGTTGAGTAAGAAAGGGACAGAAACAGAAGAGCTGCCTTGGCCTCCTCCATCCAAGACGCACAGCCCTCTCCTCTCCAGGGCACCTTGCTTCTGGAACCCAGGCATTGCCCACTTGGACAGCCCTGCCAGTATCTGTGGCTACCTTGGGGGCTGGGTTTCTTGTGGCTGCAGGAACACATTGTCACATACCGGGTGGCTGAAAACAACAGAAATATATTCTCTCACACTTCCAGAGGTCGAGTGTCTAAAATAAGACCCAGCGGGCCCAAATCCAGGTGTTGGCAGGGTTGCGCTTCTCTGGAGGCCTTAGGGAAGGGTCTGTTTCCTAGGGAAAGGGTCTGCTCCTTGCATCCTCGTGTCCTCAGCTTCTGGTAGCACACCTGTGACTGCATCGCTCCAGCCCCTCTTTCTGGGGACCCATCACATTCTCCTCTTATGTCTGTGGTCCAATCTGCCTCTGCCCCCTCTTGGGATTGCTTTTGGGGCCCCAAATAATCACAAACAGATAATCCAAAGTAATCTCCCCATTTTAAGAACCTCAGTTCCATCATATCTACAAAGTTCTTTATTTGCCACGTACCATCCACAGGTTCTAGGGATTAGGACATCATATCTTGGGGGGCTGTTATTCCGCCAGCCACATGCCCCTGGCCCCCATAAATCATGAGTGCCTCTCAGTCAATGATCTAGGGACAGAGGTGGGGACATGTCTGGTGCCCTCTCTCCTGTCCCTGTGCTCACTGGTGATGCAGCCCGACTCGTCCTTCCCTCCCCTGCCCTCCTCTCCTCTCTCATCATGGGGACCGCAGTGCCATCTGGAATTGGAAATAGCACCCCGTATCCCTGGTGTGAGCAAGTGTGAAGCCTCAGGCCACCCCGCCACTCCATCAGAAGGATCCCACGCGGGCAGTTGCTGCTGTCTTCAGGTGGCTGGGATGAGGATGAGCTGTGGTCTGCTGGGATGTTGAGCCCCTGATCCCTGTCTCTTGGCTGGAGAGATTGGGTGCACTCCTGGGTGCTGAGGTAGGGGTTCGGGTCCCAGGTCCTCTGTCTCCCTGTGCTTTCACAAGGGTGGGGCCCGTGCAGGCCTGGGCTGGCTCCAGGATCCATCAGATCAAAGAGAGGAACCAGCTTGCCATCAGCATCCCTTGTAGCTCCCACCTCGCCGATCCCACCTGGCTATGATTCAGAGGCGAGGAGGGCAGACTGGCTAGAGGCCAGTGCTCTTCCGGAGACAACCCTGTGCAGCTGCTGAGATGACCAGCCCTTCTCCATGCTTGAGGCCTAGGTGTGGAAGGACAGACAGCCACAGAAGGACATGGGTTGAGGAGAGGATGAGTCTGGGAAGAAAAGTTAACTGTGACAAAGAAGTAGAAAGAGTGCATGATTTCGAGTTCAAAGAACTGGGTGCAAGCCCCAACTTTCCCTGATGCTGGGTGACCTTGGAGAAGTCATTCAACTTCTCTGAGCCTCATGGCTCATCCATCAACTGGGGAATAACAATCCCTCCCTTGCAGGGTGGTCATCAAGATCCATGGATAAGGTGCCCGGGTGGATTTTGTAAATGCTCTCTATGTGCAAGGAAGTCTTGTTATTCCGGTCTCTATATCCCACCTGCCGAGGGCTGGACAAACCCGCTGTGACATTTGGAAGCTTCTAGAAACAGACTTTTGTGACTCCAGACCCTAAGGAAGTGGAGGGGGGTGCTGGCTGGACAACATGGGGGAGCTCTAAATCCATTCACCTGTGATGAGAGGTGCCCTAACCTGACTTGGTGCTGTTTGTTATTCTTGGGAGGAAAAACCCCAGCCTGATTCTGCTTGAAGTCGGGCTGTCTGGAGTGATATCTTGACAGGATGATGGATGGTGGCCAGCCACAGTTTGTGACACCGAAGCTCATACTCTGCATTCTTTATCTGGAGCCGCCGGCGGCAGTGGAAGGCTACAAATAAGCAATCCAGTTACAGGGAACCCTGATAAAATTCCATCACGGCCCACGAGACAGTTGCACAGGATTCAGTGGCATGGGGGCAGGGGGAGGCGTGGGCATGCAGCCACAGGGGGAATTTTCCCCGAGCCCGGAAGGCGCTTGTACCGGGAATTCCATAAAAGTCACCCGTCTGAGTGGAGACCCAAACCATCTCTGACATCCAATTGTCTTTGCCATTTGAGACGTGACGAGATGACGTGGGGAGGTAGCCGAGGGCCATGTTGGAGCCATGAGCCTAGACCTCATGTTGTATTGACCCAGTTTTATTGTGAGGCTGGATGTCACCCTCCTTGGGACACATCACCTGCTCACTGTTTTGGCCTCCAGCTGCTTCATGAGGACTAGTGATGCCTAGGGGCTAATATATAATCCTGGCCCCTTGGAGATTCAGGAAAACTTGCCTGGAAACCTCAGTGTCATGCCTGTGGCCGCCAGGGACATCACCTGGGCAGACATGGATACAAAACACAGCCCTTCACAGTTTCCTCAGAACCACCCACTGAACTTGGGGACTTTGCAAGCGTTGTAAGACTCAAGGGAGGCAGAGTTGGGGCAACCTCCCACCTTCCACGTCCACTGGCTTCCCCCACTCTCCTGACCCTGGCTCTGTCCTTCCCCCCCACCCCTTCCAATGCAACTGACCAACCCCTCCCTTTTCTTTTACAGAGCGGTTCTCCCCCCATCAGGTTCTGAACTTTCAGCCTCTGCCTCTAGTTGCCGCGCCAAGGAGTGTTCAAGCTGCCGAGAGGGTGGAACCGTGTCCTGCGATGCAGTCACTGGTGGCTAATGCTCAGAGGTTGGCATGTATTGGCCTATCAGTTTTCTCAGGGAGATGGCTGCTGTGTTTATCCCCATTTTACAGATGAGAAAACTGAGCCACGGGTAAGTTCGGTCCATGGCCAAGGTCACACAGCAAACCCAGGAAGTCTGGCCCCTATGTTCTTGTCATCACCACCACCCTGGACATAGATGGGTCCTCAAGAGCAAGTTCCCTCCTTGGCCTGGGGGCCCCACCGAGCCATTCATCGAGAAGCCCTTCTGGGGGAGACGTGTGACCCTCTCCAGCCACAGCCTCACCCCAGTTCTTGCTAAGAACTCTCTTCCAGGTTGCCCCAACCATGTGCTGCTCCTAAGGGCCATGGCAGGGCCAGGTTGGGCCCAGGTGACCTCAGTGCATCCTCACCTGCTTGTTGCTCTCTGCTTTGACCTTGGCTGACCCTGAAGGGAAGCATCTCCTCCATACAGGCATTTGAGGGATTCAAGAGTCACCTCCGTGTCCCCCTCATCCGGACCCAGATCATGCTGCAAGCATGGCTTTTACCTTCCCTGCCAGACCTGGGAGCCTGTACCCTGGTTCGACACCCCTGAGGGGAGTGTCGAAAGCACACCTAACGCTCCCACAGTGGGAGCTTTGATTAAATGAGGCTTCTACCTAAATTCAGAAGACCACCTGTCCTTCCAAACAGCCCATCACGTGGGCATCCTGGCATCACGCTCATTACGGCCCCCTGGGTTGTGCTGGGTCTTCGAAACCTTCCCTGATACCCGAGATGGCTGCTCTTGCACCTGATGTTGACACCTGGTAACCTCAGGAGCCTCCATCTTGGGGCCTTAACATGCAGAGATAGCCTGACAACTGGGACAGGGAGGACGGCAGAGAGGGATCGGCGAGCTGGACAAACCTGGGTTCAAACCCTGTGACCCCTTCCTGCCGATCGTGGTGCTGGAAGTCACCAGGCCCCTCTGGGCCCCTGTTTGCTTCTGTGGCTGCAGCCAACGGTGACGCCCTCCTCACTCATGGGGCTGACCCGATGCAAGGTGTGTGCAGTGCTCCGAAGTCTGGTGTGGCAGAATAGAAAGCCTGCTTCCCCTCCCGGGAGCTACCAGCTCTCCTGGCTTGCGCGCCCTCGCTTCACCCTTCCTCAGTGGTGGCTTAGCCTCAGGTGGCCCTGATGGTCATTGTCACTAAAGCCAATCAAAATCCTGCGCTTCCCGCCCCCGTGTCCCTCCCCCGCAGCCAAGTCCCGAGGACTGGGGAAAGCAGAAGGGGGTTGTCAATGACAACCACCACATCCCCTCCTTCTTGGGCCTGTGTCCCCCTTGCTGTCTGAGATCCAGGGGGCAGGACACAGTAGGCCTTGCCCAAGCAGGAGGAGAAAGATGAGAAATAGAAGATGCATGAGAGGTAAACTGAGGTGAACTCCCCTGAGGGACTGTCTGCTTTCTGCCCTAGTGGCCAGCATAGGGGGCTTAGAGGAGGGTCAGTGTGGGCAGCTGGGGACTGATCCGCTGTACATTGTTGAGGGGCTGAATTATGTCCCCTCTTGAATCCATCCGTGGAAGTCCTAACCCCCAGTATCTCAGGATGTCACCATTTGGAGACCGGGGCTTTAAAGAATTGATTAATTTAAAATGAGGTCACTGGGTGAGCCCTGATCCAGCATGTCCTTATAAAAAGAGGAAATTTGGACACAGACACACACACAACACACTCACATACACGACAGTGTGAGGACACAGGCAGAAAGAAGATGGCCATCTACGGGCCAAGCAGAGGCCTCAGAAGACACCTTGATCTTGGGCTTCTGGCCTCCAGACTGTGAGAACTTTCTGTTGTTTAAGCAGCCTAGTCTCCACTTTGTCATGGTGGCCCTGGCCAACGAATCCATGCACCGAGCCCTGGATTCCCTTAGGGGAGCAGACAGGCTTCTGTCGCTCGGGAGGAACCCAGAGCCCAGAGCAACACACACAGGAAAAATCAGAGGTGCTTGGGCAGAGGCCCGAGACCTGTTCACCTGTTGCAGGACAGCAGAATCCTTCATTAGAACGAAACCCTGAAAGAGGATCAGGGAGGGATCTGGAATGCTGCAGGACCTACAAGAGTTATGAGGGCAGAGCCCAGACCTGGCCCAAGAGGGGTCCATTCGGCCCAGCCCCTTTGGCCCTCAGACCCTCTGGCATGAAAAGGAGGCAGAAGCCTCCCACTCATGTTTCTTGCCGTCCCCACCCACAGGGCGAGCAGCGCCCCTCTGCCCGTCTCCTTCCCACATCCCAGCTGCCGTGGTGACCAGCCTCCCCCTGCAGCTCCTGCCTCCGTGGGCCTCCCTCGGGTCCCTTCTGTCCTCGCTTCCGTTCCCAGCCTCAGCCTCCCCCATGCCCACTCAGCTGGGCCCCAGCTCCCCTGCTGGCTGCTGGGGCTGTTTCTGTCCAGTCGCTTCATGAATAACTTGAGCTCACAGGTTGAGTTTTCACGTGTGGGAAGGCTTCCGTGTTCTCGAACGTGGAGGGGTAGATTCCTCCGGCTCTTTTGTCTCTGGGACCGGAAGGCTTCCCGCCTTGCTGTCTAAGGAGCTCTCTCTCCCACCTCCTCCCTTGCCCGGCCCTCTTCCTGGGGACCCACAAACCCAGCTGTGAGTGTTCAAATATCAGTTGTTGTGAGGCCTGGTTGCGATTCTACACTCTCTGTTTTTCATTCTTAAAAAACACCTGTTCAGCAACATTCACACCGTTCCGTCCTCCGAAGGACTACGAAAGAATCAAACGTTGCCTCGTGTTCCCTCTCGAGGAGAAACTTTAGTGTCGATCGTTGTTGTTTTTGCTTTCTTCCCCTCCTCCTTCCCTCCTCTCTCCTCTTCCTCTTCCTCCTCTCCCTCCTTTTTATTGATGTGTACCTTGAGTCAAATGCTTTTCTGAGGACCAAAGGACATCTACGAAAAAGACTCCTCAGCTCAGCAAGACCCCTGACACACTTCCACGTTGGGAAGGCCTTGCCCCCCAGGCAGCTGGGGCGCGCTCATTCCGACATGTGGCTCCTTGCGGGGATGGGACCGAGGAAGCAGCGTCTGCAGGACCGAGGCTCACGCTTACCCCACGTCACTCCTGGGGTGTTTCCATCTGCCCTCTCCGCCCTTCACCCCTCCCCGCCCAGCAGGAGGCAGCTTCGGGGGGGGGGCTCTCCCTCATGACCCCCACCCAAGTCCTAGGCTCCGGGGCCCACGTCCCGTGAGGACCCTTCTCCAGCACTGTCGGCCACCACGTCTCTCTTCCTGCCCTCGCCTCTGAGACATCCCTCACTACCTGGTCCTCCCCTCCCCCTCGGGCTTGTCCTTAAGGCTCTCTAGCGAAGCAAAGCCAGCCCTTCCCCCCCATTGCCTCCCCAGGACAAGCAGATCACCTGTTCTGGTTCTCCCTGACCACGTCCAGCCTCTTCATTTTCTCTTGATGGAACGTTTCTACCCGGGGTTCCCGTCGTCCAACCTGGGGTCTCCAGGAGAAGAGGGAGCAGAGGAGACAGTAGAGGATGCCAGCACCACTCCAGGTCCAGCCAGCGCTGGAGGACGCCACGGCTCCGTAAGGACGGACTGGGCATGGTGGTGGGGTTAGCCAGATCTGCCCAGATGACTCACCCGCTCTCCCATCCCAGGGAAGGGAACGCACCCCCTCCCACCTTCTCATTCTCACCTGTCACGGCTCTGCAAGACACAGGCGCCTGAGCAGGGTGGGGTTAATCAGCCTCTTGGCTATTAGCCCCCAAGTAGTAATTGAAGTGGGCTGATTGGACCTATCTATTAGGCCCAGGCAGCTGCGGGGAGACGGCTCTCGGAGCGTTTCCTCCGCCTGCTAATCTGTCTGTCTGGCATTTTATCTGGAGCCCAGAGCTCGTGCTTGAGCACTGAGGCATTTTACGGTATTATTATTACTTAGCACTTATAACACACTTCATCAATGAGAGGGTCGGGCGGCCGAGCCGTAGCTGTAAAGCACGGGCTCCAGATAGAGAGATACGGATCTCACTCTGGCGGTGTAATATTTGATGCCTGTGTCTTTGGGGTCCTTGTGATCTGGTTATTAGTTATGTCTCCTCAAGAAGAAGACCCACCTTCTTTCTCCTGACGGATGGGAGCCAGGTGGACGGGAGGCACAGAGAGGGAGCAGGCTGGAAGAAGATGTACAGAGAGGGCTCAGCTTGGGCGCCTTCAGAAACAGACCGAGACGGGGAGTGGAGAGCATTTCTTTACTTGGGGGTTGATCTAAGGACCTAGGGAGTAGGGAAGGGAGGAGGAACGGCGGGGCAGGGAAGGCAGACACTAGGTTCCTGCCAAGGCGGCGTGGACCCAACTCCACGGGGAACTTGGGGAGACGGGGCAGAGTGCCCCAAGTGTTTCCACCCAAGGAGTGAGGAAGCTGGAGTTTTAATCCTCTGATTCTGCTCTGATAGGGGCGGAGGCTGTTTCTAGGGGCATCGGTTCCCCTCCCCTGAGGGGTGGCCCCTACCTGGGTTGAGAGAAGCCCTCACCTGGAGAGTCCCAGGGAACTGGACACAGGTGTCCTGGTCGGAGGACAAGCCCCAGCGAGCAGTCCTTCTCCCTCATCTCCGCCCTTGCCAGCTCTGTCTGATCCGTGCACCTCAGGGCCCCAGCTTATGCTGCCAAGTCCAGGCCATTGGGCAGAGGTCTGGGGACTCTGTTCGGCCACTGTGACTTCCCTGGACCCACCCCAAGTGGACCATTCTCAGAGGCGTAGTGTGCGGCTGGCGTTTGAGTGCTGGCTCTGGCCCCTTCTGGCTGGGTAACCTTGGACAAGTGACTTCACCTCTCTGATCCGTATGTTTCTCATCTGTGAAGTGGGAGTAATCGTGCCATCTGGATTGTTTGTGGGAGGTAAATGAGACAGTGTCGGAAAGGCTCCGGGTCCCATGCCAGGTCACAGGATCCGAGTGTGGTCCATACTTCTTCTCCTCCCCCTTAATCTACCTCTTCTATCCCACCTGAGACTCTCCTCCCATTTGGAACTTTTCGAGATGCAAGGATTTCCCCTGAGGCTGCATCCCCAGGGCGTGGCACTCCCTGCTCCTAGGACACCTTGTGCCTTTTTCATACTGAGGGCTGGGCAGTGCCCCTACTGGCCGCTGCATCCAGCAGCCCTGCCTGATGGGGATTGCAAACATCCCTATACTCACCAGGCCAAGGCAGAATTGTGGCATCCCCTGAGGGGCCAATTTATGCAGCAGCTTAAATATCTTTTAAGCCTCCCTCCCCTTCCTGAGATGGGGGAGTCAGCCACGGGGGCTGCTTGGGGCCCCGGGCGCTCTTTCTAAGGGCCTCCCCCCAGGCAGATGGAAAACTTGCTAGGAACAGCTTTCTTTTTTTCATGCACATTTTTTTCCCCTTGGTCGTAGAATTCTTCTTGCTCCTGTCTCATCCCCTAACTTGCACGGAGTAACCAGGGAACCCATGGCGAGCGGAGATCGCAGTCCCCCTAGGGATGCCTCTTGCAGGAAGACTTTCCTAATTACCCCCAGGAGCTCCAGCCCACTTCCTTCTGCTGCCTCTGTCTTGCTGGTTCTTCATGGCCGTGTGCTTGGCGTGGGGAGTTCCTCTTTACAGTCCGACAAATGTGTGTTGTGGAAACCTGGTGGGAATCCGGCCCCATCCCTTCTCCAGGCCGGGAGAGCTGCTGCCGACTGGCTGGGGGTGAGGCGGACTCCGAGCCCACCCTCGGCCGCCTGCCCGGCCCAGGTAGGCACTGGACTGGAGCCAGCGTCTCTACTACAGAGGGGATCCGTCAGAGCTGAATGGCCTGGAAGCCCTGCATCATATTAAAGACCAATTCGGTGCAGATTAAGAGGACACGGCATCCGTTCTCTTGGGTTTGGGGAAGCCATCCATCCTCCCAGAGCAGCTCAGGGCGGGTGGGGGAGCTCTGGGCAGGAAGAGGGGAAGACCCAGAGGCAAGGTGATGAAGAGAGGCCTTCCCCATGCCCTGGAGGAGAGGTCGAGGCGCCTGCAGTGTCCGGGTTCTTCGGTGACTCTGGCTCCCTCCCGGGTACCCAGCACCCTGTGACCTGCCTGGGGTCATGTTTTCAGCCAGAGCCCCGGAAACGCTCAGGGGCCCTTGTTCTTTCTTGGGATCAACTCATCCAGCTTCTTCCAAGGCCATGTGCTCTGCTGTGCTGGGACACTGCCAGCCGCCATCCCTCCCTCCTCCTCGGTCTGTTCTGGCTGCAGGGCCCACGGGGCAGTCTGAGAATCAGCTACACTTGGGGCAGGGCCACTTCTTTCTGGTAGGGCTGGCCAGGAGTAAAGTCGAGGGGACTGGGGAGGAGACAGTCCGCCCGATTTATACTTTGCCTTGAGGGAGGGCACACCGGCAGCCTGGAGCTCTGCCTGGAGCTCTGGGTGCCGCATGGGCATGGGGGTAGAAGAAGGGTAGAGAGAAGAAAATGGGCATTTATTGATTTCCCTCTGTATGCCAGGCACTGGGCCAGGCCTCTTTTATGTATTTTCTTGTAATCTTTCATGGCGGTCAGGAAATCGGGTTCGGGAGTCGACAGAGCTGGGTTAGAATCCACCTTGCCCAGTTTCCGGCCTGGTAGCATTGGGCAACTGACGTGACCAGCCTAAGCCTCACTTTGTGGGTCTGCAAAATGTGAGCAATCCAAGCACCTTCCTCCAAGACAGCCCATCGCTAAAGCACGTGGCAGCGTGCCTGACCATCGCGACCTAGCTCGAAAACTTTTGCTCCTGCTGTCATTCATGACCATGTCTTTATTTTTGGTGGGCGGAGCAGCCAAGGTCCTGAGACTTGAGTGACTTGCTTGAGGCTCCTGAATGAGCAGCGCTGAGATCCAGGTGGGACCCAGGACTGCCAGGCTGCAAAAGCCAAGCCCTTCTCAGACATCCCCGGGCCTCCACAGGGAAAGAGATAAATGATCCCAGGGCTTGAGAGGGCCTGCCTGCATGCCACACTAGCCCGGCAGGGAGGCCCGGTCGCCAAACTCCTGCCGGCTGACATAGCCGGGCTGGGACTTTTCCTTGGAGCTGGTGGGAAGCTGCTTCAAGGGGGGCCTGCCGGGACGGCGCACTCTTTAACCTTGTGGGGGGCTTTGTCCTTCAGCATTCTGGAGAGGGATCAGCAATAGGGGAGAGGTGGAGGGGGCAGAGGCGGAAGGCCCCCTCCCTGCACTCACCCATTCACGGCAGAAAGGACTCTGGATAAACAATTACAGTCTATTTACCTCAGACCATATGGTGTTGGGGAACAGGTGTGCGGGTAATGAAGAGCCCGGCTCCAATTAAGCGTCTGGGAACCCGGCCGGATTCCTGCTGAATCCTGGGCTTGGGCTGGGGCCCACTTACAAATGAGAGCTAAAAGGACTGAGGCTCTGTGGAGGTTGGAGTGGGAGCCTGAGGGGTGTGGGGCACGGCCAGCCGGAGCTTCCACCCGCCGCTCGTGCCCGCAGGCAGAGGGGCACGCCGCCCAGGGACCTCACCTGGGCCTCCTCCGTGGCAACCTGGGTGCAGCTGGGAGTCATGAAGGGGAACGAGCCA
Organism: Carlito syrichta; assembly: GCF_000164805.1. Taxonomy (NCBI): domain Eukaryota; kingdom Metazoa; phylum Chordata; class Mammalia; order Primates; family Tarsiidae; genus Carlito; species Carlito syrichta. The sequence continues at coordinate 94,554 of NW_007250729.1, forward strand.
TGGCCATTAATCTCGTGGTGAGGCCGGCCCGCTACCTGTCAGAGTGGGAAGTTTAGGGAAGATTTCTGGAAGACGGGGCGGGGTGGGCACCTGTCACTCTCTGCCAAGGTCCTCCTACCCTGACCCTCCCAACCTTGACCTTCATTCCCAACCGTACCTGCTGTATATGGAGTTAGACACTGGGACACGCTGATGCAGAGTCCACGGAGGCCTCTCTCATTGAGTTTGCATCTTAGGAGGATGAAGAACCAAACAAGGAGTCACAAACACGAATAAGGTAGTGTCTGAGATGGGTAAGTGCCAAGGAAACAGGTCATTTCCACCACCTGATGGACTCCTAGCCATCCCTCTGGCCCCGCTCGAGAGGCCTCTCTTCTGACACTTCCCACGTGCCTCCCGGGGTCATCACCACCTCCCCAGACTCCTGGTCCCTCCTGCACACGCCCCTGTGGCGCCACAGGAAGGCTTTGTAAGCAGCTGCTCCTGGGTCCTCTCCCGCCAGGACCCTGCCCTTCTCCAGGGCGGAGAGGGCAGCCGGCTCATCTGCCACTTCCAGCATACAGCGCGGGGTCAGGCGGGCGGCATCCGGGGTCTGGTGAGTGATGGAGCAGCCCGGCCTCCCGGGAGATTCGTCTGGCCTGCTGAGAGGACATGGTCCACTCCGGCCTGGCCTGAGACAGTAGGTGGACCGCAACGCCAGAGCGTGCCAGCCTCCAGAAGAGCCCATCTGGTCACAGAGCAGGCAAGGTGCCCCTCACGAGTGCTCTGGAGGCTGCAAACTGAGCCAAAAAGAAGACAAACAGCCCTGTCCCCGTGGTGGGCTGATGGGAGTGGAATGAGGGCACATGTTCCAATGAATCTCTCGTGTCAGTTTTTACTGCAGTGATGAGGCCGCATGAGCAGGGGGAGGTGCGGAGCGTGTGGTTTCTTCTAGGAAGCCCCCGTTCCCGTCGCTGGTGGGGAGAGAGGCCGAAATGGTGTATTTTCGTGCTCCTTTGGCGGGTGAACATTTTTATTTTCTTTTCATTTTGGATGTGTGCATTGCTTTGGGGCTTGGTGAATGAAAATCAGCACCTTCCCAAACTTCCCCGCTGGAAGACCCTCTGGGGCATCTCTCCATGGTCCACGCACGGTCTGTCCCTCTGGGGGACGCTGAGATACTCCACGGGACACTCTGAGCTCTGGCTGATTAGAAAGGGGACACTTTCCGATGGCTGGCTTGCAGAAATGGATAACAAAGTGTTCCAAGGAAAATCAAGGTTTCAGATGAAGGACTTGCATAATTTCTGGGGGTACAAGTTTTCTGGAGCCAGGATTCTGGAAGGCTCCAGTCTCCAGGCCCCCCTTCCTAACACAGGGGGCAGGAAGCAAACTAAATGGGTTTCAAAGTGGGAAAAAAGTTGGATTTTTTAAAAAAATGCTCTGGTTCTAATGATCGGAGGGGTTATTCATAATCCTGGAGCAGAAAGTGTGTCTTGAAATCTATGTTTGGTGTTGACAGCTTCTCCCTGATGGGCAAGAGCTCACACATGATAGGGCCATAAAGCATGGCGCTCTGCTGGCCCTGCCGCTTGTCTGATAAGGGAGATCGACAGACTTTCCAGCACAGGCAGCGGGCATCGGCTACAGGTGCAGCCCCCACCCCGCCGCCAAGACTCCCCCGCCTCTGCTAGTCTCTGATCCTGCCTCCCCCCGAGGCCCTACTAGGTGGGGAGGGGCAGGAAGAAGAGGGGGAGAAGGCATAGCCCTGGACACAGGATGACCCTTGGAGCCAGAAGTTTCCAAACTGTTGGAAGTCGTGCTCTACGGAACACAAATCCTGTGCTTTGTAGTGAAAGGGTTCCTTGTTCAAGTTAAGTCTGGGAAATACCACACACTCACCCTTCCCAGAGATTTAAAGCACAGCCATGGCTGTAAGGAATCTTCCAGCAAAGACAGCCTTAGTTTTACTCAACCCGTTGGTTCCCAAACCTGTTCGACCTCAGAACTCTGTGCACAACCCTTACCTTGTTGATGACCCATGGAACCAACACCTCCCAGGACCTGTGGTGACTGGCATGCATAGCAGTAATCATTTGCTTGAACGTCCATGACACAAGACCACAGACTTTCTTCAACAGCAGAAATGTATTCTCTCACAGTTTAGGAAGCTGGAAGTCTAAGATCAGGTGTCAGCAGGTTTGGGTGGTTTCTTCTGAGGCGTTCCCTTGGCTCACAGGTGCTGTCTTCTACCTGTGTCCTCATGTGGTATTCCCACTGCAAGTGTCTTTGCCCAAATCTCCTCTTCTTATAAGGATATCAGCCCTATTGAATTAGGGCTTGCCCTAGTGACCACAGTTTACCTTGACGACCCTCTTAAAGAGCTCATCTCCAAAAATGGTAACATCCTGAGGGGTAGGACTTCAACATATGAAATTTGGGAGGGGGCACAATTCAACCTGTAACAACAGGTCTGGATCTTGGTGTTATGGTTGGAGATTGGTATTGGTGGATACCAGTGGATCTTGGTATTATGGTTGGAGCAATGGATCTTGGTGTTATGGTTGGAGATTGGTATTGGTGGGGGCAGGAAGGTGGGTAAGTTGGCAAGGCACCTCTGCAGGGCACCCTGCCGCCCACCTTGGCATACTGTCCAACACGACGGTAATGATGTTAACAGAAACTGCCTTTGTGAGGCATTTTACATGTTGCAATTACTTTTCCATCCAATTAATGCCATCCTTAATGGAACCCGTAAGGCAGGAGTGCCTATTATTACTTCCACTTTACAGAAGAGGACACCTACACTCAGAGAGGTTGGGTTGCTAGTTTTAGGTCACCCAGGAAATAGTGGAGGCAAAGACTTAACCCACGTGGGCATGAAGAGCCAAGTCCAGGACCAGAGGCGGGTGGATACCACTGTTGCTGGCGGTGGACGCAGGAGCCATCACAGAACAGCTCAGAGGGCACCTACCACCCTGAGCCTGAGTACCCACAGGTGGCATCGGTCCTGATGAATCTGGGCATCGCTGGGCCCTGCTCAGTTCTTACCAGCTTGGATGGACAGCCATTCCCTGGAGCTTCCCAAGTGGCTTCAGATAAGCAGACCCTGCTGGAAGCTCTCGACACCTGCCCATCAGTGTGAAAGCCAACAACCCCGGGGGAGGGTTAGAGACATCTCAGCTGTCTCATGGGTCAGACCGGGGTGGGCGGAAGGAACAGGGAGCACAGAGCAAGGCGGCCCCACCTTCCCCAGCCTCAGCAAGCACGAGCTATCCAGGCGGAGCTGACTGTGAGTAAAACCAGAGAATTTGCTCTTCAACCAGAGAATTTGCTCTTCGGGAGATAGGAGGGGGCTACTGGATTTAGCACCCCAGGAAGTCAGCCGACCGGCTTTGTCCTAGCCCATCCTGGCCCGGCTGCCTGCTGCTTGTTTCCTAGGGGCCTCCATAACCAGACAAACCTCTTTCTTGCCAAGCCAGGCAGCCCGCTCCTCACAGGTTCCTTCTCTTGGTCAGGAGAGCGGACTCTCTAGGTAACGAGGCACATGCCCATGCTCCTGCCATCTCCCCTAGGTCATGGGGCCCTCCGGCTGCACGGCTAGCCCAAGATGCTTGGCGAAGGAGCAGCAGCAGGTACTTGGAGAGAGGGACCCCGGTTCTGAGCTGTGACGCCCAGGGCAGCTTGTTCCCTGCCTGGGCCTTCAGTTCATTGTGGCCACAATGGGGCAATGTATGACAGTCAAGGGCATCCGAAGCTCCTACCAAAGGGGAGGTAAAAGGTGCTTTGCAAAATGTCAAAACTGCTGTGCATATGGGTGTTTTTAGAGGAGCCTGGGGTGGGGGTGAGGTAGGAAGGGTGGGAGCGCCTGCTATGACTTGTCACCAAGTGCGGGGCCAGGACACGACCAGGGATGATGCCGGGAGGGTGCTGTGGCTGGGCAAGGCTTATGTTCAGCCTCCAGAGGGCCTCGTGAGTGGAGGTCTGGGGAGGTCTCAGAGGTTCGTGTGTGGTCTGCTAGAAATGCCTGGAACAATCGCAGAAGCTGTTCACCCCCTGATCTACGATCCACATAACCACCACCCATTGTGAGTGGGGTGCCATGGCCGAGACCCCCGGGGAAAGGTCTTCTCTGACCATGTGCCTGTCCCCTTCCCGGGCCTCTCCCTGGCTCTGCCCCAGATGGGGAGGTGCTGGCCCCTGGGAACCCGGTGGGAAAGCTACAGGGAACAGCTCAGCAGAGGTGGAGGGAGTCTCCCACTCTCCCAGCTAGTGCCCTGGTGGCGGTGGCTCAGTTCCGGAACACTTCTCCAGAGAGAGGCCCAGAAATCACCCAGGCTGGCTTCTCTAGGGCAGGGCCAGGAGTAGGGAGCAGAGGCGAGGCCTAGGTGCTAGCATAGACAGGCATCCCCACCCAGGGGCCCACCTGCTCTTGCACAAGCCTGAGAGGGAGGGCAGCCTTCCATCCTGAATCCGGGCACACCTCTCCCACCTCATCCTAGTCCCAGCTGTGATTGGGGAACCTCTGTTTTCAAGTTCTCTGCCCAATGACACGGATGCCCGCCACATCTCACCCTATTCTACCAGGTGGAAGTCGTTCAAGTCCTGTGTCAGAGAGAAGACCAGCACTCTGCCTGGGCCCTGTGGGGCCAGTCAGGCTGACATGAGGTCACACAGAAGACCTGCAGAAGGATCAGGGATCTGGCTCTGCCTGGGGAATAGGCGGTGGATTGAGAGCGTGCCTTTAAATATAGGGATGGATTGTGTGGCGGGTCGAACGGTGGCCCTCCTGAGACTTGTCCCCTCCGTGTCTGCCAGAACCTGCCAATGTGACCTTACTGGGAAAAGAGGTCTTTGCAGATGCAGCTCAGCTAGGGCTCTGGAAATAAGATCATTCTGGATTCGGGAGGGAACCTAAACCCAAGGGGTAGTGTCAGGAGAGAAGGCGGAGCAAGGTCGGGAGGGGAGAAGGAAGGTCATGTGATGACCCAGGCAGAGCCTGGAGTGATGGAGCCACAAGCCAAGGACCCCTGGGAGGACGCAGGACAGGACCCTCCCCTGGGGCCTTGGGAGAGGGCACAGTCTCCCCGACACGTTGATCAAAAGGCTCCCCTGGGAGGACGCAGGACAGGACCCTCCCCTGGGGCCTTGGGAGAGGGCGCAGTCTCGCCGACACGTTGATCTCCGACTCCCAGCCTCTACATCTGTGGGAGAATCCACCTTCACGGTTGCAAGCCCCTGGTTGGTGGTAGCTATTTACGACAGCCACAAGAAACAACTAGAGATGTCCCATTAAAGAGGAGATGGGCTCGTTCTGTGCAGAGTCGGAGACTAAATGTAGGCCCATGGGTGGGAGTTCAAGGGGGTTGTCTCTCAGGCCGATGTGGAGAAGGACTTTCTTTGTTTTGTTTTTGTTTTTGTTTGAGTGGGAGTCTCACTCCGTCGCCCAGACTGGAGTGCAGCAGCCGCTCCCAGCCACCGCAACCTCGACCTGCTGGGCTCCGGCGATCCTTCCACCTCAGCCTTCCAAGTAGCTGGAACTACAGGCACACACTACCATGCCCGGCTAATTTTTTTTTATTTATTGTAGAGATAAGGTCTCGCCTGCCCAGGCGGGTCTCGAACCCGCGGGCTCAGGCAATCCACTCACCTCAGCCTCCCAAAGGCACGGGATTACAGGCTGAGCCACCGAGCCCAGCTTGAAGTAGAACTTTCTAAGAACAAGGGCTGAGCAGCGTTGACACAGCTGCCCTGGGCAGTGAGGAGCTTCCATGTCCCTCACCTCCCAACGGAATGTGGTGGACAGGACTCCTGTTCAGCATGGAAAGGTGGGCCCCATCAGTGGCTTGTCCGCCTCCCTCCCCACAGGGCACCCGAGACTGGGTCTCCTGTGCCTGAGAGTCTCGGCTGTGATTCTGTCACTCAAGAAGGCGCATCAGAATGTGAGAGGGTGACGTCACATGGGAATAACCTTGAGCCAGCTAAAAAAATAGTATTACTTGCAAAGGTTGGTGCTGGAACTATTCATCATAATTTACTTGCAGGTAGCTCCTGCTTCGTGGTGACACATGGCGGGGACTTGTCACCGTGGCAAGAGACCCCGTGGGCAGCCTTCTCACGCCCCCTGTGCACGTGTCCTTGGGGAGCTACCCTGACGCTGTTCTCACTCCCCACGCCTGGCTGGGGCTGGAGATGCCACATTGCTCCCAGGCTCCCAGGTGACAGTGACTCTGCAAGTCCACGACCTCACCTTGAGCAGCAGGGATCCTGGGTGGCTCAAGGTCAGTTTCCAGAACACCTGGAGCTGCCATGAGGTGGGGGCTGGAGAAGGTATCTTGTCTGGCTACAGCTTAGGCCAGGAAAAAGCACAGCCTTCCTTTCTCGAAAAACTGTTGAAAAAAGGGGACCTGGGTAGCTGAGATAGCTGGAGAAGTGTGCCCAGGAGGCTGGGAAGATGGCTTTCAATCAAATAATTTGGGATCTTAAAACTGCCCAGGCTCTCACCCCTGGGTCTGGGGTCAAAGGACTTGACGAGAAGAAGCTGAGGGACCCCCACAGTTGACATCTGTGGGGTTCTCCTCATGCCACATTGCTGCTAACAGCAATCCTCTCTATGGTTCAAGGGTTGCCTTACCACCCTGTTTTGCAGATGAGAACACAGAGGCAGAGGGAGGGTATACAAGTGCCATGGCCGTCCAGCACCATGTGGTGAAGCCGAGATTCGATCTGGCTTTTGGACTCCAGAGCTGGGCTGGTCATCATGGTGCTGTGCAACCTTCCAGAACCCTCCAGACCTGTAATATGGTACCCTGCCCCACCCCCATCCATGCCCATGACTCCCAGGCCTAGCAGAGTGGTGCAGAAAGTTCAGGGGTGTGCCTGTGGATCCCTGCATGTGGCCTTCTCCCAGACTCCCTGTCTCCCTGCTCTGGTGGGCGCCACACTTATTTAGAGCCCTACTACACCAGCTGGGGGACAATTAGACCCCGGGATCCTCTTCAATTTTCACACGGCAGGACTGCGAATAGGTCACTGGCCGTGGAGGAGGGGAAAATCGCCACCTTCATCTAAAACTGCCACTGCTGGATGGAGGGGAACGTTCCTGCCCACCCAAGGAGAGCTTGGGGCTCCAGGGGAGGGGGGAGCCGCTGGCTCTGGGTATTAAGGCTGCCTGGGCATAAGGCCCAGCGTGCAATCACCAGCTTCCCTGTCCCTCGGGGGCTGAAGGGACAGCCCCGTTTTGCTCTGCCTCCTCGCCACTGACATCCATCCCCAAGCCCCTTCTCGCTCTCCTCAAATCTCTTCTGCTTCCCAAACCCTTGCTGCTGCATTCCTTGGGCCTGTCCAGCAAGCCGAACAAGGGCCAGTCCTTCCCTGCAAGGAGAGCCTCCCTCCTGGTGCTCTTGGGGCCGCGGCACACGTCTCCACAGCTGACTCTTTATAGCAAGGTGCAGGAACCTGGAGTAGGGGATGGTCTTTGGGGTCAGGGAGCGCACAGGCACAGGTGAGGCACCTCTCAGGCCACTGACTGGTAGACCCAAGCTTGCCCACCTCCGCCCTGCTCTGAATACAGCAACATGGCAGAGCTCTAGAGCCCTTGGAGGCCCCCAAGCACAGGCCCCGTGGCCTTCTGGGAGAAGCAATCCCCACGAAGGTCCAGGCGGTAGCTCCAACCCTGGAAAAACAGGACAGACTTTAAGAGCAGCAGGTAAGCCAATTAAGAGCCCAGCCCATCCTGGCGGCTCCGGCTCTCATCTTGCGAGGCGCGTAGGCTTGGGCTGCTGGGAAGGTACAGTGCGTCCTAATTACACACTCCTCCGTGACAGGCGGTGTCAAAAGATTAAAGGAATCAAACCAAGTGGCTCTCCAGCGGCCCCTCCCCCAGGAACCAGAGCCGCTGCGTGAAGCGATTATGGTACCAAGGCAGTGGTTAGAAAGATAATTTTCTCTGGGCCCCGCGCCCGCTGCAGCCTCTTTTACCGAGCTGTGTGTCAGCACTGCGTCGCGGCCACCTTGTCTGGGCTCTGCAGATTCACTTCCTTTTTTGTTGGCACAGCGGAGCTGAAGGAAACAAACTAAGCACCCCATGGCCCTTCCCCATCCAGGAATCAATCTCTCTCTCTCTCTCTCTCTCTCTCTCTCTCTCTCCCTCTCTCCCTCTCCCTCTCCCTCTCTGTCCTTCTCTCTCTGCCTCTCTCTTTCTCTCTCTCTCTTTCTGTTTGCTTTCCATTCCCAGTTTTGCTTCCTAGCCGTCTCCACTTCATTTTGTCTCTTCTCATCTCCTGTTGGGTTTCTGGCATTGCTTTTCCATCCCCTCCTTAAATACCTGTCAGAGCTCAAGGAGAAGGAAGCCACGGTAAGCTGCTGCTTCTCCCTCTGATGGTCTTTCAAGTAATAACAGCAGGAATAATGCCCAGTGACCGAACCCTCCCCTCCTTCAGACCTGTGTGATGTGCTTCCCTTGCATGTCCTATTAATCCTCGTAATACGTTATCAGGTAAGGAAACTGAGGCTCAGAGGCTCTGTGACTTGTCTCAGGTTGTGGGCTGGAAAGGCTGGAACCAAAATTACGAGCCCAGCCTGTTGACTGCAGAGATGCCGCTGACCTGCTCCAGACTCCGGCCTGGGGAAGGAGGACGAAGGGGTGGCTGCCAAGGAAGTCCTAAAAGCAAGCTAGGAAGGCCACTCTGAGAGTGTCCCCTCCAGAGACAGGAGCCTGGGTCTGGGGCAGGAAGGACCAGGATACCAGGATTCCCCCCTCCAGAGCTGACTTTGCCCCGCCTGACTCTTCTGCAGTGACGATGGCCTGTCATCCCTGATAAGAGCGTGCCGTGTCCTGCAGGTATGCAGAGAGCCGCAGAGAACTGATTCAGACCTTCATAACACAGGGCAGGGCTGGGCTCTCGGAGATCACATGACCTCTCAAGGGCACATGGCAGGATGGGATCAGAGCTCCAATCCCCTGTCCACCCACCTCGGCATCCTTGTTCTCTGATCTGTGCTTTCAGTGTCTGCGGGGTCTTTGCCAAAACCCAAACCTCCACAGAAACAGTCCTCTCACGTCCTTTTCGTGATGACACGGTGGCCATCTGTGAGTGGGAGAGGCATGCCTGGGGCTTGGGTGGAAGTGGGCACTGGCCTTGACAATGACTTCTGCTTCTGGGGTTGTGAGGACATGACTTGGGGTTTCAGGCGGGGGGGGGTGCTCATGTCGCCCCGGCACACCTGCTGGGAATAGGGCTGGCGGGGAGGGGTGCAGACGGACCCTCCCTCCCACTTCTACCCTGCTGCACTGGCAGGAGAGCATCAGAGAGGGGCTGGGGATGTGAAAAGTGGCCATTAGAGGAAGGCAAGCGGCCTGCACCAGTTAATATGGAGTGTCTCCATTACCATAATAACCAACCACTTAATAACTGGCTTCCCCGCTAATTCTAATTGAAACACGTAATGATATTTCCGGGCGGAGAGTGGCAAGCCGTCTCCAGGGCACCCCCCCACCGGTCCCTCGGCTTCGCGTGGTGAGACCATGGGCCCTCCTTGGGTATTCTGTTGGAATAGACTGAGGCAACAGACAGCAGCTCTTGTACGGCTGCCAGGAACCACAGCTGATGATAAAAGCCATTAAAGGTCAGCTGGGAATAGAAAACTATTTATGTTAAATGTCACAGATTAAGCCACAGAATGGGCCTTGGGCGGGGAGCAAAGGGTGAGGTGAGAAACACCGGTCACTGTCTGCCCCTTTAGGGGCCCCAGGAAGGGCGGGGTGGCCTTGAGAGGCGGGGGTGGGGCCAGGGGCGGAGGAGCCCTGGATTTCCGGCTCCCTCCAGCCTGGAAAGAAGGTGGATGTTGGCAGCCACAGGTGATTGGCCAGGCTGGCTGCCCCAAGGAGGTTGCTAGGCGACCTGGGAGGTGTGTGGAGAGAGGATGGAGCAGGTCTCTATCACAGCATCACAGAAGGAGAGCCTGGCTGTCTCCAGGAGGCAAATGAGGTGGAGGCTGAGGATGCCGGGAGGAGTCTGAGACAGACTGCTTCACTTTCGGAGGATCCTGGCTGGTTCTCTCTTCCCAGGGTGCTGTCCCGGGGGCGGTGTGGGTGTGCTTCACCATAACTGAGAACCTGTGCGATGCAGCTGAACTGCTCTGTGCAGCCCCAGGCAGGAGGTCGCAGGGAGACAAACAACACCGCCTCACCACCTGGAGTGGGTTTGAAGGGCACAGAGTGGCATGCATGAGAGGGGCTTCAGGGCTCCTCGGGGCCTGGACCAGGCCTAACGGGCAGCTCGGAGAGAAACTGGGACCCCTGCGACATCCCCCTGCAGAAGTGCCACCGAGTCTCAACCTGAGTCTCAGCATCCGGCAAAGCCCCACCGTGCCCTTGGCTCTGTCCGCTGGCAAAGCTTATGTAAAGGGCCAGTCTGCTGACAGCTCTAAAATGCCCCATAGAAGTTAAAAGGCCACTAGGAAGCCGCGCTCGGTGGCTCAGCCTGTAATCCCGCGCCTTTGGGAGGCTGAGGTGAGTGGATTGCCTGAGCCTGCGGGTTCGAGACCCGCCTGGGCAGCGAGACCTCATCTCTACAATAAATCAAAAAATCAGCCGGGCGTGGTAGCGCACGCCTGTAATTCTGGCTACTCGGAAGGCTGAGGCAGAAGGATCGCCGGAGCCCATCAGGTCGAGGCTGCAGTGGCCGGGAGCGGCCACTGCACTCCAGTCTGGGCGACAGAGTGAGACTCCAACTCAAAAAAAAAAAAAGGCCACTAGGACCCGCACTAAAAACCTTGCTAGAACCTTGGATGCTTTCCTGGGGTTGAGTTCCTTTGCAGGTAGAAGCAGAGGTTCCTTTTCCATGTTTGCAGCCATCGCTTTGCCTCGGGATTTCCGACATCTGTTGCCATGCACACAGGGGATGCAGACACATTTTAATATTGGTGCAAGCAGACAGAATTAGGAAGGTAAATCTAGCGGGGGGCGGGGGAGACAGGCAAAAGGAACACCACTCCAAGCCCTGGACTCAAGTCAAGCAACAGGAACGTGGCTTCTGGTGTCATGTCCTTCCTCCGAGATTTGGGATCATCTGTACCACGTGGAGGGATCTGAAAGAGATATCGTCACCACCTCCCCCAACACCTGGCGCCGGGGACAGTCTCACCCGCCCTGTGGTGCCCTGGAAGGCCTTCTCCCTCACTTTTCCAGCGGCCGCAGAATGAGTGACTTGGCAATGACCTGGCCCAGAAGGACTCGCAGGGGTACAGGTGGGATGGACCAAAGGAGAACCCGGGAGGCCCTGAGGGTCCAGGCAGCTGGACGCTGTTTCAAGATGGTGGAGCAGGTGGGCTTGGAGGGATGGCTGGGGTGAAGGTGGGATGCTCGTAGACACTAGGAAGAGTTATATTTATCCCTGTCATCAATAGACATGTGTTGGCAACTACTCTGCACCAGCCCAGTGGTTGGCACTGGGAATATAATGCTAAATAAGACCATTATCTTTGCTTCCAGAAGCTCATTGCAAAGGAGAAGATCAATATGTTCCCGAGAATTATAGAATGTTAAAGCTAGCTCCAGGGGAGAGGCAGCACGAGGGCCTTGGGCCGCAGAGAAGCACAGTCAGGTGTCCCGGGGGAGCAGGAAGGTGGGAGGCAACATTTGAACTACCGGCCTCTCGCAGTCAAGGGAGAAGGCTGGGGAGGAAAGTTTGGGCCAGACGTTGGAAAGAGCCCTGGATTCTGTGCTTAAGAAGTTGATTGAAGCTGGGCTCGGTGGCTCAGCCTGTCATCCCACGCTTTGGGAGGCCGAGGTGAGTGGATTGCCTGAGCCCGTGGGTTTGAGACCCGCCTGGGCAACTTGGCGAGACCTCATCTCCACAATAAATCAAAAAATTAGCAGGGCGTGGTAGCGCGCGCCTGTAATTCTGGCTACGCGGAAGGGTGAAGCGGAAGGATCGCCAGAGCCCGCAGGTCGAGGTTGCGGTGGCCGGGAGCGGCCACTGCACTCCAGTCTGGACGACAGAGTGAGACTCCAACTCAAAAAACAAAACAAAACAAAAAAAAGAAGTTGATTGAAAGTGAATTCTGAAGGCAAGAGAGAGTGACGTGCAGTTGCCGGGCTGGCTTGGATTTTAGAAAGAACGCTCTGGAAGCTGCGGGGTACCTGAGCCAGACACGGTGGTTCTCAACCTTGACCGCCTCAGAAGCAACTGGAGGCCTCGTTGAAACACGATTGCTGGTCCACATGCAAGAGTCTTTAATTCAGCAGGTCTGGGCTGCAGTCAGAGAATCTGCATTTCTCACAAGCCCTCGGGAGCAGCTGCTTTGGGTCCGGGGACCACAGTTTGAGAACCACTATGTTAGAGAGAGGATGGAGGAGGAGCTGGAAGCAAGGAGGCCAGGTGGAAAGAGATGGCAACAGAATGGGAGATGCTGAGGGGACGGGCTTGAGAGGCCCCTCTGGTCTCAAGGTGGGCAGACGGCGTGGTGGGGAGGGGAAGGCTAGGTGCGGGGGAGCAGGCAGCAGAATCATGATGTGACTTGAGAGACGCTGAAGCAGCAGGTGATGGAGAAGGCAAAGGACAGAGCGGGGATCGGGAAACAGGCTCCCGCGCAGGGCTGAGGTCCCAGGGGAGTGAGGCCAGCGCCCGCCACGGAGGCTGCGGGCTGAGTTCCAGGTCGGCTGGCTGATGAGGTGAGCCGTGGGCCCAGACCGTCGACCACCTGCTGTTAGACGATGCAGCCCCACGCCTGGGAGACTAGTGCAGCCACAGATGGCCTGGATCTGAAGGTCAGGTGTGTGTCATCCAGCAGATCAGGCCTAGAAATAGCTTCAGGTGGGAGAGGATCTGAGTCACTGTGTGCCGCGAGGTGGCTGGGCTCCGAGTGGCAGTTCGGGCCCAAGAGCATCCGATCAGACAGCTTCGCTCCAGGACCGGAGCCCCAGCGACACAGGCCTGCTCAGACCGGCCACAAAGTCCCGAACCCGCAGGAGGGAGACATGTCCTGGGAAGGGTGACAGCTGGGGCCGTGGGCGGAGCGCAGGAAGTTGCTTTCATTTGCTTCTGCAGCAGCCTGGCCAAGAGGGCTGTGGGGGAGAGCAGGTGAGCGTGTGGACCCCAGGAAGAGGGGCCAAGAAGCATCCGCGAACAGAGCCCACGCAGACACCTCCACCAGCGCCCTGGTGCTGAGACAACCAGGCCGTGTCCCTGCGTCTCAGCTCCACTGTGTTCTTGCCAGCCAGACCCACTCAGCAGTTTATTTAAAGTAGACACACTTCCAGGCTGTGATTGAAGGGGAACTGGTATCTAGACTTTACACCACTTAGTTATGTCTTAAGCACGTTACTCAGTTCACACTGGAACTGCTTCTCCAGCGGACCTGATGTCTGTGTCTGCCGGCCGGCACATGCCAGGACCACTCCGCCAGGTTTCCTGCCTATATCCAGCCAGAGTTTTTCTCCGAGTACGATTACTCCTGGTTAAAACCGTTCTCCCAGCAATACCCAAAGTGCGCGGCGGCGACCTCTTTGGGGTCAGTGGCAAGGTCTCAGCCCCGAAGGCACGCATCTCTGGGCACCTGGCTCCCCCAGGATCCACATCCTAAGTTGTTCCTCCCAACGTTCTGAACCCACAGCCCCCAGGTGGCCTCGCGCCCTGTTCGGCTCTGCTCTCCCGCCCGTTGCCGTCACTCCTGGGGTGTCCATCCTGCCCCTGCCCCCAGGTGGCCGCGTCTGCCTCACTTCAGCAGCTGAGCATGATGCGTGCCCGCACTGCCCCTCCTGGTACCAACATTAGCACAGACATTGCGTCTCTAAAGCCCGATCCCCTTTCTGTTGACCGCTCCTTCCAGACAGAGGTTTATCCCCAGCCCACGGCGATGTTAGAGGACACCATTTGGGCTCCCAGCGGGGAAGGGGAGTGTCTCTGGCTGGGTGGCTCTGTCTGGAGGAGATCTGGAGGGCAGGAGGCAGCCTAGAAGCAGAGGGAATGAATGCCTGCAGGGAGACTTGGATGCTGTGAGGAGCGGGGAGCTCTCCGGCACCCCCTGTGGGCAGTCTTGGGGCGGCAGGTCCCTGCTAGGACAAGGCTCACTGCAGGCCTGGGGCTGGGGGCTGGGGAGTGGGAAGCAGGACCGCAAGGCTCTGCCAGTAGTAAGGGCAGCCACTGGGGACGGGTCAGCTCACCCAGGCCACATCTGCCTCCGTGGGGGTGGCTGGGAGGCCAGGGACAGACACCGCCAGTCTGCAGGGGACAGCCTGTGTCGTTCCACTCTCTTGTCTTTGAAGCTTTGGAAGAGCTTGTGGGCGGCCAGAGGCACAATCAGAAGGAAGGTGAGGACTGTGACAAGTCTGGAGGGTAGGAGGGCACAGTCCCCCTGACATCTTCCGGTGAGGACTCTCCTCCAAGATCCAAAACACTGAGACCAAAACTCACTTGGCTACCCACCGCCACCCCCCCAACGCTGACCCCCACTGAGCACTGACAATAGACTGGGCTCACTTCACCCACACACTCTCTCTATTGCCATGCTGACCCTGCAAGGAAGAATGGTTATTATCCACTTGGAAATGAGAAAATGGAAACTCGGAGAGTTTAACGAGGGCCTCAAAGGGGAGTGTCCGCCCCCAGATCCGTTGCAACCTTGACAACCTGGCTGCCGAGCATGGTCATTGCCCAGAGCTCCTGGGGCCTGGTGGGGCGGGCTGATCACAGAGAGCCCCCACCACGGCATGCGAACCACCCAAACCAGTCACACCAGCTCCATCTGCAACCGTTATCCTCTGATGGCATCAGCAGCAGACTCTGGCTCAAGGGCCAAATCCGTCCCGCCTCCTGTTTTGATAAAGTTTTATTAGAATGCAGTGTACCTGTTCACTTCAGTATCCTCTGGGACTGCTTTTGGGCGACAGTGGCCTGGTCTGGTGATGCAGTAGACACAGCACAGCTTGCAATGCCCAGAATGTTTACTATCTGGCTCTTAACAGAAAGTGAAATGTCTTCGTCAGCTGGGGCCGCTGGGACAAGATATCATAGACCGGGTGGCTTCAACAACAGACACTCACTCTTCACAGTTGGACTTCCAGGAGGCGTAAGTCTGAGATCAGGGTGAGGACTGTCTTCCTGGCTTGCAGGCAGCCACCTTCTCTCTGTGTCCTTACATGGCAGAAAGAGGACGCTCTGGTCTCCTCCTCTGCTTATAAAGATGCTAATCCTATCACGGAGAACCTCATCCTCTTTTTTTTTTTTTTTACTTGATTTTATTATAAAAATGTGGGGTACCAGTCAGGAGTAGGTACATGAGTAATATATGTGCAGGTGGAGTCCTCACTTCCCCAAGTTCTCACCCTCTTGACCTCTCAAAGCCTTATCACCTCCCAAAGGCCCCGCCTCTGAATGTCATCACCTTGGGGGTTGGGGCTTGAACCCACGAATTTGGGGGAGACACAAATATTCAGTCCATAACATGTGTTGACCTCTGTCCTTTCATAACGTGATCAGCTCACCTGTGTCTAGCAGAGCCCTGCGGAGACAGGGTGGCGTCCCGGGTGTGTATGCATGGGCGTAGATGCGTGTGTGTGAGAGGCCCCGACATTCCCCCCGGGTCTTCTCTTGCCTTCCTTGGAGAAGATGGTGTGGGTGTTGAGTGGGCAGTGATCTTCTTTCTAAGGGAGCTGGGTTTGAGGCTTTTATAGCTGGAACGGCACAGTGGCTGCTGCCGCTGCTGCTGCAACTTAAGTAATTTTCCCCTAATTAAGCAATTATCTCAGAGAGAGCTGCTCCCATCTCCAGGAACTTTTTTGTGGCGGGCAAGGAGCAGCGAGACGGGGATGGAGTGCTCTGGAGGCCCCAGATATAGAAACACCCCAGCAGTGAGCTCCCCGCTGAGCCGAGGGCTGCAGTGGAAGAAGAGCACGTGAACTTCAAAAGTGCGCTTGAAAATGACACCATTGGCCCCAAGAGCCACTGTCGGTGGAGTCAAACACACCCATGGCAACAGACTCACAACAGGCGATCTGGGCTCAGGGGACCCCGGAGAACAGAGAGCTGGATCCCAGGGTGGGTGAGGGGGAATGAGCAAAGACGCAGGCATTTCCAGGGCCAGAGGGAGAGGGAAGCTTCATCCTTCCGTGGAGAGGGGAGGACCACCCCAGAGCCTGAACCTGACCTCACCTTATGGTAAAGACTGCGTGAGGTCAGTGGTTGGAGTGGTCACAGGCACAGTCCTCCTCCCTAGGTAAGCAACCCAAAGACCCCCTCGTACCATTTCTGGAAGCCTGAGGCTGCAGCCCAGGGCTAGGAAGCCCAGCTAGATTGGAATTTCACAGAAACAGTGGACAAAATGTAGTGTAAGTATGTCCCAAATACTGCATGGGGCAGACTCATACCAAAACCCTATTCGTAATATTTAATTGTATGGTTTAGTATCACTGGGCGTTCTGTAGTTTTACTTGCGAAAGTGGGCAACTGTACCTGGGACCCAAATACCTTCTCCCCACTATTCCCAAGCAAGAAAATAATCACCTGTCCCCAAACAAATCGCTGGGTCCAGATGAGGCAGCCCACGGCACCCAGGCAGGAGGCCAAGGAGGAATTCCTAGTTCAGAGGAATAGTACCAAAAAAACAAACAAACAAGCCGGACTCAGTGGCTCAGCCTGTCATCCCAGTGCTTTGGGAGGCTGAGGTGAGTGGATTGCCTGAGCCCGTGGGTTCGAGACCCACCCGGGCAACTTGGCGAGACCTCATCTCTACAATAACTCAAAAATTAGCCGGGCGTGGTAGCGCGCACTTGTAGTTCCAGCTCCTTGGAAGACTGAGGTGGAAGGATCGCCGGAGCCCAGCAGGTCAAGGCTGCAGTGGCCAGGAGCGGCCACTGCACTCCAGTCTGGGCGACAGAGTGAGACTCCAACTCAAAAACAAACAAACAAACAAACAAAGGGCTCTTTGTGGACCCAGGGCGAGGTGGGTATCCAGGTGAGGCAGCCCAGAAAGGTGGCTCTTGCCCTGGGGTTTGGACATAGGAACACTAGGAAGGGAGGGGAAGCCGGCTCTTGTCATCATTTTCTGCACAGAGACCATTTTTATAAAAGACAGCTGCCGGCTGGGATGTTTCTTTGCGAGATGGTGAAATGGGAATGGGGTTGACGTGACTGTCCCCCAGCCTGTCCCCACAGAGACAGGAGCGTTCCACTTCCAACAGAGTGTTGACCTGACCCACACAGCAGAACTCCCCGTGAGAACTGGAGAACAGAGGCGTCCCCCTGTTTTCCCAATGGAAAACATTATCAGAGTTACGAGCCTTTGATCCTGGACTAGCAAGCACAGCGTCAAGTCCAGATCCCACCTGGGGGCTTCAGGTGGGCGGGCATGAGCAAGTGGAGCGGTCCCCGGCTGAACTTGGGGAGGGAGGGAGCCTCACTTTCCTGGGGGTCGCAGACCCCGCCACCCACTTGGGGAATCACAGGGCAAGGTCTAGGAGCCTGACAGAAATCCTCTCTGATGCCTCGGAGCTGAGTGAAGGGAATTGAGCAGTGGAGTCCCCAGACCCCACGCCCATGGGCCCAGCCTCTACCAGCACCGGGGCTTGACCCGCTCCTGAAATCCAGGGGCATTCCCACCAGCTGCTGCCAACTGCATCGTGGTCCAGCGGGGTTAGAGACGCAAGCAGGTGCAGTAGAGAGCCATGGCAGAGGGATGCAGTTGAGGACCGTGGCCGGAAGCCTGGTTGCCAAAGATGCAAGGAGCCCCTAGGACAGAGGATTTGGGGCTCAGACTCACAGAATCCCCCCGATGGCCCCACTTCCCGACCTGCAGCTGTGGCGGGTTCCAGGCGCCTCGAGCCCCACCGAGGCCTGCGAGTGTCAGTGGATAGAGGCTACTAAAAGTTCCACTGTGTTTATTTATTCCCTAGAAGTACAGAGGGACCTGCATAAAAGGAAAGGGCACAGCATGTAGAGACCATAAAAAGAGAGTTTAGTTTTTATGCAGTGTAACCTGGGGAATTAATTCCCGACTGACAGAGGTCGTGCGACAGTAACTGAGTTTTAAACAGGTGCAGAGAAGATCCAGGGGAGGCAGGGAGAGGCTGCTGGGCCCCGACAGCGGAGTGCAGGTATTGGGGCGAAGGCTGGGAGCCGGCCAGGGCTGGCCTTGGGGGTGAGGGCGCTGGAACCCAGTTTCAAAGCACAGCTAGAAGCAATAACTCCATGCTCGTCTCATTCAGGCCACATTTATTCTGTACCTACTGTGTACCAGGATCCGGCTGGATACTGTGGAGATTACAGGGATAAACTGGGTCCCCAGCTCTTAACACTGTCTTTGTCTTCGGGGATACCAGGAAGGGCCATGGGCATGCCAGGAAGAGCATGACTTGGAAACTAGACCCATAGGCAGGATTCTGTCTATTTACTATGGACTCAACCACCTTGGCAAAAGGATGAATCTCTTCTTTGCCTCAGTTTCCCCGAGTAGAAAATACGAACAATTCTAGTAGAAACCTTCTAAGATTATTCTGAAGATTCACATCAATAGACATGGTCTGGCATATAATACTTTCTGTCAGGTTAGGTTCTGATTAACAGCTTAGTTGAGTTTGGGGCAAAGTATTAGGACGACCCAGAGTGATTCATTCTTTGGAGGTGTCTGGGAGGGCTTCATGGAGGAGGTGACTTCTAATCTAGGTTTTAAAGCATGAATAAGACCCACATGAGTAGAAAAGAGAGGTAAGACTTCTATGAAGGGGCCCCAGGATGAGCAAAATCGTGGAGGTTGTGACAGCAGAGTAGGAGGGGCCACCTGGCACTGGAGGCTTGACGTCCTGGGGTATCCTGGCCAACTTTAGGGAGCCTTCCCCTTACATGTATAAGGCTGAGCTCAGGGTACAGGGTGATGGCAGGCAGTGGCCACATAGGGGGAGAAAACCAGGCGAGAACACCTGAGATGCCTTGTCTCCCGGAATACAGAATGGGGACGGGGGCGTATTTTGGCTAAAGGCACAATGCCAGCCAAGGCAGAACCCTTGCAAGAGCCAGCGAGTGCCTCTGAGGACTCAGCAAGAGGACAGAGCACAGCAATCAGGTGGAAATACACGCAAGCCACCTGGGTGGCTTTATGTGTTCCCCATCCACATTAAAAAGGTAAAAAGAAACAGGTGAGATCACTTGTCACAGCATATTTCATTAAACCCAATATGTGAAAAATACTGTCATTTTAATACATGATGAACATAAAAATAATTATTTGTGAGATATAGAACCACCTCTTTTTTATCCCAAGCCCTCAAAACGTGGCATGTGTTCTGTCCTTCCCTGACCTCACGAGCACAGTGTCCAGCCATCATTAACCACGTGTGGCTCAGGGCTGCTGTATCCCACAGCACGGGGATAAAATCCCCGGGACAGATCTCCACTCTCGAGTCCAGAGACGGCCACCTCCCTGCAGCCCCCTCGGTGTGTTCTCCAGACTTACACATCTGGAGACAATGGCCAGAGGCTCCTTCCTGGTTGGTCAAGTTGCGGCATATGACACCGTTCCTGTCAGTGACTATAGTGCTGACCAGGGAGGAACTCAGAGCCTTCTGCTGGAGGTGATTGTGGGTGGGGTGAGCCTTCGGAGCACCTGCCTGTCACGCCCTGGCCCCCTCCACTTCCAGTACCAGGGTGTGATTCTGGAAGAGGATGAGGAGATCAAATGCTCAAGGGGTGGGGAAATGGCAGCTTCAGTGATTGTGGGGGATGTGCGAGCCACAGAGAGGGGGCCACCTGTGCTTCCGCCTGCCACATATTGGAAAATACACAGAGCTAGGCCTCTCCCTCCCCCACACTCAGGCACATGGAAGTGTGATCACAGGATCCGTTTATTCTGTGACTACTAACGTGCCAGGGGCCATGTTTTACAGGCATGAGCCCATGTAAGCCACGCAACAACCCTTGAGATAGGCCTTATTTCCAACTCCATTTAAAAGATGAGAAAACAGGTGCAGAGAGGTGAAGCTTCTTATCCGGAGTCACACAGCTAGTTGGGGTAGCCCGGATTTGGACCTGGTTGGGCTCCATCGAGGCACCAGCCCTTCCCCATCGCCTGTGAGTCCATGGTCACCTGGAAACTGTATCACGACAAGGGGAGAGGCAGTGCGGAGATGGAAATTTGGGAGACTGTTCGACAAGGAGGAGGAAGGCTGTTGTCTGGCACCACCACGCAGGCAGCCCCAGATGGTGGGGAACATACGTCAACTGCCTGGCCGGGCGGGAACAGGATGGGGGGCAGACAGGCAAGTTCCCGGCAGACAGCCTCCGCGATGGGGGTCTCCAGCTCCACCCCGGAGGGAGCGCCAAGGGGGGGGAAGCCTGTGACCTCATCGGTTGGGCCCACGGCCAATGACATCACCGGGAGGGCGAGGAGCCAGGCCCAGAGGGTTATTTATGGAAACGGCTGGCGTCCAGGCGCAGCTCCTGAGCCGTTTTAGATGTGGCTGGGATAAGGTCTCCAGCTGGCCCTGTGGGGCCTCCGGGGCTGGGCGGGCAGGTGGGACAGAGGAAGGTTGGGGGAGGGAGTCAGCCAGCTGACGGGTGCAGGGGCGGCTCCTCAGAGTCTCGTGGGTGCCACACTGCCCTCCATGTCCACCCTTGGCCTCGGCATCCCTCTCTTGGGGTCTAAGACCGGATGGATGGTCCTGGAAGGGGCAGCACGAAAACTTCAGACACAAGCAGTAACTTGCGTGTGCATCTATGTACATGTGTGTGCACGGGGGTGGGGAGGGCGGTGTGCCGTGTGTATGGCTTCTTTGTCGATGGGTAGATATGCTCTCGAGTCCCTTGTACGAAGTGCCTGAGTGGTTGTGTGCGCAGTTGAGTTTGTGAGTCCATGGTGATGTGCGTCTTTGCATATTGTGTGTGTGTGGATAAGAGAGAAAGAAGGAGAGAGAGAGAGTGTACGAGAGCTGGCGAATAGGAAGAGGGGAGTCGCCAGGGGAGAGAAATCACTGTAGGAAGTTGGGAAATATAATTTCTGTGGAAGATACAGAGGCACTTATAGAAGCTTCAGCAAAGCTAGACAAACCTTTCAATCCATTTATCAAAAGTGCCTGCAGCTCAGCCGCCCGAGCAGGTGCAACAAGAATAAAATATTGAGCAGAGCCAGCGATTGTGGGGCTGGAGGAGCCCAATAAATAAGAAGTTACTGAGCTGCCCGCCCTGACTCCGACGGTGTGCTCGGGCGATCCCCCCATCCGCCACGTCCTGTGGCCATCTGGGTGCTGGCTGGGCCGCAGCGGGCGGGGACCCAAGTGACCAGGTTTCTGGCATTTTGACTTTAGGCCTTCTGGAGGATGCCCCGGGGGAGTCAGGGAACCGGGGCTGCCGAGCCCCACGCAGACAAGCTTAGGTGTGTTGGACCTTGCTTCTCATGCCTCTTGGTCTTGCTAACTGCTCTCCCCCCATTAAAGCCCTCTGGAGGGAACCAGATCCATGTGGCCCTGAATGGAGCTTTGGTGGGTGTTCTATGGGTCCTCAATGGAGCGATGGGGGGGGGTTGGAACAGGGCCAGGTCGTGACCAAGCGGCTCCCAGACCCAGACCTCAGCCTGTGCTGTTCGTGAAGACTTCCCCCACCTCTCAGGTCTTGATAACTTGGGCCTTTGGAGTGACGGGTAGAAGAATGGACATCATGTCACCTCCAGCTGGCACCCCCTCCTTCACGCCACCCACCCTCAACCCCAGAAAAGAAAACCAATAATTTTTCAAATGCCCCCAAAGCAGAATGTCTTGATTTCTTTTTCACCTCCAAGTCCACAAGAGAGAATTGGACACTGTTTTTCCTTCCCCCCTCCCCCATGATATCAGCTGTACCCCCCATGCTGTCAGCTGTCCCCCGTCCCCCACCCATCACTGGCTCTCCCCACAACCCTCTGCCACTCCATCTACACTGGCACTCCAACCGTCACATCTTGAACCCAAGGACCAAAAGGCAGGAGATATGGTCTGGGAGACACAGTCCAGGCAGTGGCTGCATGAATCCACATTCTCTGATCTCCTCCTGCTGTGACCACAGGAATGGGAGAGGTACAGTGGACTGGCTCTCTGGGTCGCCAACTAAATACCCGGAATGCAGAAAATAGGATTAACCCTCAGCAGGAAATAGATGGATAAAGGTTGACAAGGGAGGTGGAAAACACCAACTGGCTGTTCCCAGGGACACACTGGAGGACCCTGGCTCTGTGGGAGCAGCCTGAGGTCACGTGGTCCATCCTCCTGCTGTCAAAAACGCAGCCGATGAGAGCCCTGCTTTTTCCAGAATGTTCTTACGAAGCAAATGTCCTTTCCACAAGCTGCTCCTCAAGCTGCCTGGGTTCTCCGCCTCATTGCAGAAGTTCTCTGCCTCATTTTAGGGCCCAAGCGAAATGCAAAGCTGTTATTAAGCTTGTGGACCTGGTATCTGTAGAGATACCAGCTACTGGACTGAGCCTTACACTTCTTGGTCCCCAGGCACTCTGCTCCTTGGAAGGGGTGGAGGTGGGATAGCAGAAAGGACTTCCCACTGGTCCTCGAGGACAATTCCATCCCGAGACAGGATAGGAATGGGCAGGGATCAGGTGGTAGCACACTGCTTCCCGAGGCTGTCGCTCTTTCGCTGTACTTGTATCACATGCCAAACGCCATTCCAGGCTGCCGGCCCCAGGACCCTTCCGCTCCTTCTTTCCCTGCAGCCCTGTTTCCATGCTGGAGCGGGCCCCAGTGTGTGGGGGGTGGGAGCGAGGAAAGTTGCCAGGGCAACTGTCCCAGCTCCCTCTTTCCTCTGCCTGTTGAAAATCTGTAGGAAGAGGAAGCAGTCGTTTTCCAGGGGTGCTGGGGTGCAGCCCCGCAGGATCGGAACTATGCGAGGCGCAGCGCCAAGCCGAAAGGCCCGGTTTCCATCCCATCATCTGCTTCCCAGCTGCTTGAATTAATGGCTCCGTTAAAGACTGACATCTGGGCTTCAGCCAGTGCTCAAACTGCAGGGGTGAGCGGCTGTGCCTCTCTGGTGAGCTGGTGAGGGAGGGACGTCATTTCACCAGTTTTCAGAAGGGCTTTTCTTTTCCTTTTTTCTTTTTTGAGTTGGAGTCTCACTCTTGTCGCCCAGGCTGGAGGAGTGCAGAGGCACTCTCACGGCCACTGCAGCCTCAACCTGCTGGGCTTAGGCGGTCCTTCCGCCTCAGCCTTCCAAGTAGCTGGAACCACAGACACACGCCACTACACCTGGCTAGCTTTTTTGTTTGTTTTGTGATTTATTGTAGAGACGAGGTCTTACCAAGTTGCCCGGCTTGGTCTTGAACCCCCGGGCTCAGGCAGTCCTCTCGCCTCGGCCTCCCAAAGTGCTGAGATTACAGGCTGAGCCACCGCGCCCGACCTAGAAGGGCTTTTCACTGTTCTCAGAGTTTTTTTGTAGCCTCACTTAAGGAGACAAGTTCTAATGGTGACGACAATGATAATAATATTGCTGTGTGCTTACTCCATGCCAGGTGCGTCCCTCGTGTTACCTGTTTAGTGAGTACAATGTACCTATGAGGTAGGCATGACCGTTGCCGCCTTACATATGGGGAAACCAAGGCTAAGGAAGGCCACGTCACTGACCGATGCTCACAGGTAGTAAGTAACAGATCCTGGACCCAAACCCAGGGCTGGATGATTCCAAAGCTCATGCTGTTGCCCAGACATGTTTCTGCGTCTGCAAAGGAAAATGGCTTAAGGCAGAGAAAACTGAACACCAGCTTGAGTGTTCCGTTGTCCTCTTAGTATAGACAGACCAGAACTTTAGGTGGGGACAAGCCTCGCTTTGGCTTGTCTGGGACTTGTATGGTTTGAACACTGAAAGCCCCGCGTCCTGGGAGCCTCCAAGTCCTGGGCACACTGAGAGGGTTGGCGCTGAGATGCATGCACACAGAAGACAGTGAGAATGGGTGCTCTGGATGGGCCCTGGAGAAATGCCTACCTGGGATGTTTAAGGTAGTTTGAGGTTCAAGTCAGCGGGAAGAAGCTCTACTGGCAAGGGCTCTTCCAGGAGCTCGTCTAAAGTTCTAGGACCACCAGCTTGATCTCCTTTCTCTGGGAAATGATGGCTAGGGCTAGCACCACCAGCTTGATCTCCTCCTTTCTCTCCTGGAGACCATACCATGCTCACACTCGACTGCAACTGTGTCCCATGTCCCGTGTCCCGGCCGCTGCCACACCCAGTCCCGGCCCCACCTGACTCATTTCTCTGTAGATGGCAGATGATTTTTCTCAGCATCTTGTTCCTGCACTGGTCTCCACCCTCCCTAAGTCAGGTCACAAAGGAGTCCCGGGGGTGAGTGTTCAAGGAAACGGTGCTGGTGAAGGGGGACCCACACTGCCGAATGCTGGGTCTGGGGCCGCCAGGGACCCAGCGAGGTGGGACAGGTGAGAAGTGGAGGAAAAGGAAAAGGCAAAACTCCCAGCACAAAAAAAGAAGTTCAATTAGATTTGTAAAGGGCACAATTTACAAATCCGTCACATATTTTACTAGGCTGGGATTTACGGATTAGCCTGTAATACTTAGGCGGCTTTTTGTAATAAAACCCTGAGCCGAGGCAGCCTTGGAGAAGTGAGGAGGAGGAAGGAGCCTTCTCTCTCTATCTCGCTTTCATTTTCCCAGCATTTTTTGATCTAGGCAACCCCATTAATCTGTGCTTTATCTGCCTATGGAGAAGGATTGAGCTCTTTATTGGATTTTTGTCAAGAATAAATGATTTAGTTTGGGATATTGTGGAAACGATTTTTGTGGTATTACACCATCTAATAAATGAAACAGCAGGGATCAATTCCTTTCTTGCAATGTGTTCAACAGGCAGGGTGAAATATGCCCCACAATTATTTGGTATTGCACTCTATAGATATTTATAACTGAGTATGACTGCATGTATACGGGTCTACCCGGGCGTGGGCACCTGTCCTAGATGACATGATCCATTTGCCCCCAAAGCACGTGACTTGGGACCCCTGTGACTGGCCGATCAGAAACGCAAATTGAGTTCGCTTGAGCAGTCAAGGCCGAGCACTGGCGAGAAGGAATCGGCCCTAGGGGTGAGGAGACAGTATTTATTTACCAAGGCCCTAGGCGGAAGAGTGTTTCCCAGAGCTCTGGGAGGGACGCGGATCGACAGGGTGAATTGTACTAATTAAAAAGAGGGCACAAGTAAAGCACCTGGTGTGATGTGAGCACATGTCCATCATTGCTGCAGCAGGCCTGGCAAACGCCCAGTGCATGGGGACAGGTGTTGAGGACCAGGGTTCCGCCCCGCCCACCCCAGGCACCCTGGTCCACATCCCACGGCCTTCTCTCCTTGGGCATTGCTTTGAGGGAAGATGCCTGGAAGTACTTGGAGCTGGGAGCTGGCTTTCTGCCCAGGTAGGCTCATAAGGTTTATATCCCCGAAGGCTCACAAATATTTATTGAGAGTCCATTTTATGACAGTGCTTAGCACAGGCCTGGCACAAAGTAAACTGTATACAGCTATGGGTTCACAGATTGACTGACAGAGTGCCTTTCAAGTTGCCCTCTCCAGCCCCAAACATGCACTGTCCCCCCAGACAGAAATGGGGGACGATAAGGGAGAGTGGTGGGTGACTCACAGGAGCCAGCCAAGAGGTGGGAAACTGCTTCTCCACGCTAAAGGAAAGACGAGAAAAACCATAAGGATGGGAGGCCAGGAATGGAGGGTCCTGGGCAACATGCCTCCCATCACACCCATGAGCCACTTATTTCGGAGTTGGTTGCTCACTCAGGTTTCGCACTCTGGGTATCAGCCTCTTGGCTGAAATTGTCAAAATCTGTGAGACGGTGCCATCATCTGAGAAAATGCCGTAGCTGATGTCACACCCCTGAGAACTCTGTGCGCTGTGCTTTACGCTTAGTGTTCAGTAAGTATTCACCAAACAGACTTCCGAAGAAGTAGGTACCAGTATCTAGCAGGGTTCTTTCCTCCAGGGCTTCTCGAAGTCGTCAGCTTTCAATATCCATTACTTTCCTGGCCTGGCCCTGCAACCTGGCCAAATACTCTGTAAATGTCTGCAGTGACTGTGAGACACTACAGCTCTCTGTCTCTCTACCCTGAGCACTTTATTTTTCATGGGCTATGTTTTCTCAGTCAGAATTCTTGGGGCTCCTTGGGAGGGGAGTTCTATGTACCTTTGGCATGAGAAGTTTCTTCTGCCTGTAGTTCAATTTTGAAGGTGGTTTCCCCTCCCTCCCTTCTTGCAAGGAGCTACGATACTGTGAGAGTTCCTGTATAACCCACCAACACATCATCGGCTGTCCCCATCCCCACATGGCAGCCCAGAGGCTGGCCCGCTGGAGCAGGTCACATTCAATCACATGGACGTGTCATGGGCAGAGGCAGGATAGGGCCAGTGCTGGGTGCTCTGTTGAGGCTAGGGCCCCCGTGGTGCCGTGTGTCCCCACTCCCCACTAGGGGTCAGCCAGAAGTCTGGATCCTTCTCATGTGAGGACGCCAACTTGGTCTTGACCTTGAGCCCATTGGGTCCGTTCAAGTTTCTCTTGACTCGCTCAGGGCCACATCAGAGAGATGTGGAACGCATCAAAACAAGCATTATTATTTCAACCACAGACCCCTCTGAAAGCCCTTTCCCTCGGATTTAACACCTCCGCAGCAAGGCAGTTACGGTCGTTCCAACGTGTTACACCAAGATTTCATCCTCAGAGGGGGTTGCACCCTTAGAACACAGACGTTTCCCGCAGCTCAGCCAAGGGCAGCACAGTCCCTCCGGTTTGTCTCTCAGGCCACACAGCTCTGCGCCAGGACGTTGCTCCCTTCTCTCCCACAGTCCACATTCCGCCTGTTGGGAAATCCCATTGGCTCCACTTCCAAATCTCCAGGACCCACCACCATTTCACTCCATCTCTACTGCTCCCCTTGGCCGTGCTGCCACTGTCTCTGGCTGGGACTCTTGAGACACCTGCTCCATCCTGCCCGGGCAGCCCACACTCAGCACAGCAGCTGGGGCAAACCACCCACGGCTCCTTTAAGAGCGAGGCCTCCTCTCCCCAGAGCAAGGGTCCAGTATTCCCCACAGCCTCAGGGCCCCTTGCAATGTGGCCTGAATGACCACTCTGCCCACCGACTGTCCACTCCACAGCAGCCACGCTGGCTACCTTGCCTACATGACCAAATAAGCCAGACTCGCCCCTAACTCAGGACCTTTGCACTGTTCCTTCTGCCTGGGATGCTTTTCCCACGGAGACCTACATGGCTGACTCCTTCGCTGCCTTGAAATTTCTGTTCCAACATCAGGCAGCATGGCGTAGACAGTAAGAGCACAGACTGGAACCCCAGGGCCTGGCCTCAAGTCCCTGTGCTGACACCCACTGGCCATCTGACAGTGCAAATGGTATTTCGCCTCTCCCTGCCTCAGTTTTCTTCTCTATAAAATGGGGATAATAATGGCATTGATTTGTCAACCCAGCTGGAGTGCAGTGGCATGATCATTGATTTGTCAACCCAGCTGGAGTGCAGTGGCATGTTCCACCAGCAACATCCTTGACCTCCTGGGCTCAGGTGACCCTTCCGCCTCAGCCTCCTGAGTAGCTGGGACTACAGGCACGTGCCATCATGTCTGGCTAATTTTTTAATTTTTTGTAGAAACAGGGTCTTGCTATGTTGTCCAAGCTGATCTCGAACACCTGGGCTCAAGTGATCCTCCCACCTCCCCCACCCAAAGTGTTGGGATTATAGGCGTGCGCTGCCACACCTAGCTAGGTGTATTATTTTCAATCGCTGCTGAAACACATCACCATAAACTTGGTGGCTTCAAACAACACAGATTTTCTGTGTGATACTTCTGGAGATCAGAAGTCCAAAATGAGCACTGTTGTTTTGTTTTTGTTTTTCTGAGTTGGAGCCTCACTCTGTCACCCAGGCTGGAGTGCAGTGGCACACTCACGGCCACTCCAGCATCAACCTGCTGGGCGCTGGCGATCCTTCCACCTCAGCCTTCCAAGTAGCCAGAACTACAGGTGCACACTACCATGCCCAGCTAATTTTTAATTTATTGTAGAGACAAGTTCTCCCCAAGTTGCCCGGCTGGTCCCAAATCCACAGGTTCAGGCAATCCACTTACCACGGCCTCCTAAAATACTGGGATTACAGACTGAGCCACTGAGCCTGGCCTGCAAAGCGAGTGTTTGATGATGCCAAGCCCCTCAGGTGTCAGCAGGGCTTCCTGCCTTTCTGGAGGCCCAAGGAAGAAACTGCTCCTTGCCTTTTCTTTCTTTCTTTTCCTTTTTCTTATTAGAGATGAGGTCTCACTATGTTGCCTAGGCTGATCTTAAACTCCTGGGCGAAGGTAAACTTCTCGCCTCAGCCTCCCAAAACGCTGGGATTATAGGCGTGAACCACCATGCCCAGCAACCTTGCCTTTTTTAAAAGCTGGTATTGGAGCCAGGCTTGGTGGCTCAGCCTGTAATCTCATGCCTTTGGGAGGCTGAGGTGAGTGGATTGCCTGAGCCCGCAGGTTCGAGACCCACCTGGGCAACTTGGCGAGACCTCATCTCTACAATAAACTTTTAAAAAATGAGCCGGGCGTGGTAGCGCGCACCTGTAGTTCCAGCTACTCGGAAGGCTGAGGTGGGAGAATCGTTGGAGCCCAGCGGGTCGAGGCTGCGGTGGCCGGGAGCGGCCACTGCACTCCAGTCTGGGCGACAGAGTGAGACTCCGACTCAAAAAATAAAAAATAAATAAATAAATAAATAAAAGCTGGTATTGGCTACTGGCATGCCTTGGCTTGCAGCCCGTTCCACCAGCAACCACTGTGCTCCAACCCCGCCTCCCCGTTGTGTCTCCTCTGCCTCTGACCTTCCTTCCCTCTCATAAGGACATTTGTAACTCACTAGACCCACCTGGAATTCAGAATACTCTCTTTAAAATCACATCTGCAAATAAGGAACTGTTTATGTACTCAGGGAAAATAGTTAAATAATTTTTATATGAAAAGTAGCCTGATGTCTGTAACATTATGTGATCTGAATAACAGCATGTACATGTGTATATAGCTTGACCTCATTTTTTATTTTAGCATTAAAATTCATCTCGATATATGCATACATATGGTATGTTTGCACATGCACATGTGTACACATAGATGTATAGAGATAGTATGCATATATGCTATATATAAGTTTCTATATGTCAAATGATTAGTAAGAATTCATGGGTACAGCTTTCATTTCTATGTAATTTGAATTTATTTTTCTGTATAATTGGAATTTATTTCTACATGGAGAATGTCTTATTTTTGCACTTGAAAGAGGGTTTTAAATGAAGAAAAATTAAAACTACCCAGAATGAAGGCATATTGCAGAAAACATGGGAAATACAGATGCGTATAAAGGAGAAATCCTTTGGCTGTATTTTTTCAACCTACAGCACGTGGTCTGTCCTAACTATGTAGTTTTAAGTTCTAACATTTTTTTTCTACTTAATTCCATGTTTTCCATGTCTTTAAAGATTTTATGCACATATATTTTTAATGGCTGCATAATATTCCTTTGGCAATACGTCATCATGGACTAATCCATCCCCCATCAATTTTCCTCCTGCCCTCTTCACCCTCCATTAATACTTTAACTACTTAGATGAGAAATGGTGGCTGGTCAATGAATGTATATCCGGAACGTTTCCGAGAATCTCAAAGTCACTTCATTCATAGAAAGGGAGCACAGAGTCAAGTGAATCGATATTTCCATGACGCATCCTCCCTCGAGGAGCAGAAGCCCTTAGCATTGTGTTTCAGGGAGTAAGGTGACCTACCCTGCGTCCTGTGCATGATCTCACTGGGTCTTCGTGTCCCCTGGCCCCTTTCCTGGCAGGTGCCCTGAGCTACCTGGCCTATTAGCGCATGAATAAGTAAGTTTGGGATAAAAATAAGGTTAGGATGGGAGCTAGCAGTGTTCCAAAAATAGGCCTCCCTGGGCCTTGCTGTCTGTCCTCTCGTGTGAGATGTGCCATTCTGCTTATCTCAGATGGTTTCTGGGTAGACGGAAACAACTGATAACTGGATACTGTTGGCAGGGGAGGGAGGGTGGCATAAGGGGCACGCAATCACTCACTGGGTACCATGTCCACTAACGGGGGGAAAGAGGGATCCCTAGAAGCCCAAACCTCGCCTGCATGCAGTTTACTTATGTAGCAAATCCTCACATGTACTCCACAACCCTAAAATAACACGTTTTAAAAGACAGTTTGCGGGGGCTAGGTGTGGTAGCTAACACTCTGATCCCAGCACTTTGGGAGGGCTGAGGCAGGAGGATCTCTTGAGGCCAGGACTTCGAGACCAGCATGAGTAGTAAAGTAAGACTCCATCTCTCAAAAAATAGAAAAAGTAGTCGGATGTAGTGGCACATGCCAAGTTCCAGTTACTTGGGAGGCTGAGGTAGGAGGATCATCTGAGGCTGTAGTGAGCCATGATAGTGTCACTGCTCTCCAGCCTGGGCAACAGAGTAAGACCCTGTCTCAAAGGAAAAAAAAAGGCAGGGAAGCCAATGAATGGGAAGAGGAAATTGAGAGCCTCCTTATTTTAAGGGGATTTCCCACCAAAATAGCAATGCCTCTCTACAGCTGCCCCAGAACTTGGGAGGAAGGGGGCCAAGGAGGCAGGGGAGGGGCCGGGAGGGACAGCCTGCCCCTTGGCATAGCATTTTACATACCACTGGTGGCTATGATTATGTGTTTCTGGTTGCATGGGAAGAGCATTGATGTATTCTGGTTTGGTATCAACGCAGTAGCAGAGGTAATCTTAAAATAGCATTTCCACCTTTGGAAGAAAACCTTTCGCATTGAGCAGAATCTGGGCGAAGAGGTTAATTGAGAGTTGACTCACACTCTTAGCTTTGCAGAAAAGAAGGCCAAGCAGAGTCCTGCATGGGAGTAATTTACCTCAAAGCTTCAACCTCTCTGCACTGTGGATTAAGCTGCTGGGGAGGGCTGAGCCCTGCCCTAGCTTAGTCCTGGGACCCAGGAAACGGGATGCTGGTATGGCCCTCAGGGAGTTGCAATCCATGAGTACTTCACTCAAAAGGAAACCTGTGGACATTCAGTCCAGTGTTTTGGAGACCCCTAGTTCAACATCCCCTTCTTGCCCGAGCAGGGGTGATGATCTTTTTAGCAACAGGACCCATTGGACTTTAGACTGTGATTGAGTTCAACTAAAAGACACACACACACACATACAGAGAGAGACACTTAAAGCCAACTGTTGCTCTAGGGACTATGTGCACAGACATGAATAGGACTCTGTGGTCCTGGGGGGGTCTCAGTCTAGAAGGAAAACAAATGTGAAAATAAGCAATCACAGTAGGGGAGGGGCGAGCACACCCATGCTCTTTGACGAGTCCATTCATTCAATCGGCAAACGTTAACTGTCTACTGTGCACCAGGCATCATGTGTTTGTGTAGGATTCCATGTGCCATGATAGACCCAACTCTTGCCATCTCGGAGCTCACAGCCTAGTGAGCAAGGGGACACTGAGCAAATCATTGCAGGACACAGCTTTGATTTGCATTTCTGGTAGAGACAGCGGGAGAAGTCAGGGAAGCCAGGAGCGTTTAACATCAGAGCGTTTAACATGTGAGCTTAGATAACTCCCCTCAAGAGGTTCCCCCAGAACCTCCTGTCTGTCCTCCCCTCCATCTGATGTGATTGGACCACCACCCTCCTCCTCCTCCGCTTCTTCCTCCTCTGTTGCCACCTCCAGGACCTGACCTCTGACCCCTCTGATTCCCCAGGCCCTGGCTGCCTGCCTCTGGGGTGGAGTCGCTGCCCTTAGGGAAGCAGGCCCGAGACACATCCACCTGGTGTGTGGCTGAAACCCCTGGGCTCGCCACGATCGGAAGACAGCTGGCACAGGGAAAGGGCTTGAGGCCGAGCATCCGAGGACATCGACTAGCCCTGTGGCTTGGATTCCCCAAACACGCCCTGCTCTCCCCTGCCAGCAGGCCTCCCCTTACTCCCTTGGCTTCCCCTCACCCACATTCTCTGTCAGAGGAAGCACCGCCACAACCTCTGGAGCCAGAATGCTCGGCTTCAGACCCTGCCTACTTCAGCACATCAGTTTAGCCTCTGCGTGCCTCAGTTTCTCTCGCTATACAATGGGCGTAACACCAGCACCCACCGCTCAGGGTGGTGTGATGATTAGTGACAGTCAGTGGAAGGGCACCTCACACGTGGGCCCGTGGCATGGGCCCTTGAGGGCCAGCCACTCTCTTGTCATGCGAGTCAGTCCCCCTCTAAATCCACGTGACTTTGAAGGCCGGGCACTGCCACTTGTGTCTTTTGCGTGGAGCACTCGGTGCCCACGTCCATGGTTCCCTGACCTGAGTTGCAGCGGGTCTTGACTAGACCACCAACAGCTGGGCCTACCCAGAGTTTCTGGCTGTGCAGGTCTGGAGCAAGACCTGAGAATTGGCATTTCTAACAAGTTCCCTGGGCCAGGGACCGACCGTGGAGGCACTGCTCAGAGCTTACTGCACACGTCTGTGTGTGAACACGTGTGTGAGCACCTCGGATGTGCTCACCACCGTACTGGCAGTGCTCATCCATTGCATTTTTTTTTTTTTGGAAAGCAGGATTTATTGAGAGGACATGAAAGCTCCCAAGGGGCGGGGGAGCTGAGGGGGCTGCCCGCATTTCATTTTCACCAGCAACGTGGGCCTCGTTCTTTCCATTTTTCACAAAGTTACCGGCACTCACAGAAATTATGAGACTCTCCTGAAGTCACACAACTTGTGACAGAGCCTGGTCTTGAACCCTGACCTCTGGGTGTCAGTTTTGGGGCTCGACTTTCCCAATGCTTTGTGAACTCAGTTTTGGGATAGCGCTAGGACCACAAGGAACCTGGAGTGGAAGGAACTGCCTGGAAACGGTGTCTCCCCAGAGGCCCCAAGGGCTGCACGCCTGTGATATTGACTGTGGAGATGCCACAAAGGCATGGAACCAGAGGCCCAGAGGGGCTTGGCTGGCAGCAGGATCAGGACTGCACCCCCACCCACGGCTCCTGCCCAGTGACTTGCTAGGGCCACGAGGAGGGCGCCCAGATCTCAGCCTGGACTGCTCTCTGTAGATCGGGGGCGACCCCGGCAGCCTGAGCCCCCCAAACCCAGCTGAATTAAGTGAGCCATTTCTCAGCTCCTCCTCCAACACTGCCCTTTCTACCAGCAGCCAGAAGACAGGTGTCGCCTGGTTAACACCAATCTGAAGAGAGCAGCACCACTCTGAAGAAACTCTGGGCCATTAAGGCCTTGACACATGCTGCAATTGTGACAAATATGGCACTAACGCAGGAGGTGCCAAGAGCCCCATGGTTCGGTCACAGTTGCTGGCTCAAGCAAAGGAGGGTGGGAATGGGGGCTTTGGCCAAGAGGAGTTGGGCATAGGGTTGGGGAGCCCAAGCAGGCGTCACTCCTTACAGCCTTTCATATGCCTGGGAGACCGGAGACAGACTGCTTGAGCCTGGCCAGGAGGCAGCAGGGGGAGGAGTTGGTGAATCGCGACGCCTTGGTAGCCCCCCACCACCACCTCTTAACCTTGCTACAGGGCTCTAAGACTCTCCCCAGCCCTGATGCTAAGCACCTCCAGGATGCTGATTTGCATACTGGGTCTGGGGTCCCCACCTCTCTTCCCTTCCCCTTTGTCTCTGCCCCCCTTTCTCTTCAGGTTTGAGCTTGGGTAGGCTGATGGCTGACCTGGGAGAAAGGTCTTCTCTCCTACCCTGGTGACTCCCACCTACAGCACAGCAAGGATGGTGGAGTTGGGGGAGAGACAGCCCCTTCAGAGGATTTCAGCACCCATGAAGCAAGATACTCAGCTGTCGCTTGGGGATCTGGATCCCATTCACCTGGTCTGGGGGAGGCCCAGATTTGGAATTCCTAGCAAGTTCCCAAGAGGTGCCAGACTACACTAGAGCAGCAAGGCTGTAGGACCTTGGCGTGCCAGAATCCCCTGGGCTGCTTGAATACTGACACTGGGTCCTGCCCCAGAGATTCTGATTCTGGTCCAGCCTTGGGCATTAGCAGAGTCTAACACAGCTGGGCCCCGCTGTAGAACATCTGTATCCATCTGCAGAACAAAGAGACCGTAATGGCGCTGGCCTCCCCCAGTGAGGAGAGGATGACTTGGAAAACTCATGCTAGGGTAAACACCCACCATTCGTTCAGCTGCTAGAAGCTGATTACTGAAGGAGGCATCCCTCGCCCCTCACCACTTCACACATGCCGCAGACTGCAAGAACAGGCCACTGGACGGTAAGTCCCATGAGGAGGGACCACGCTGGCTTTGTTCACTGATGGTCTGGAACATGGTGGGGGCGAGGGTGACAGACAGGAGAACTCAGGAATGGATATTGGCCAGGGACAGGGAGAGCGCCCCACCCTCCCTTCCAGCCTGACAGATTTCCCGTGGGGGAGGGGGTCGTTCCTGAGACAGGAGGAGAAAAGGGACTTGGGAGAAGGACTTGTTGCCCAGTGAAGAACACGGCCCCACCCTCGTTAGTGAGGCTTTCTCCCTTGGCAGAGAGGATAGAGAGGAAGAGGAAACTTCCATTCCACAGAAGGGCATCTGCCAGTTCCCTACTTGGAGACGAGATTGAAATAGCTTTTTCAGATCCTCCAGTTAAGCTGACACATGTGGCCCCTCCAATCCTCCGCTGGGTTCCCCCCCAGGAGCAGTTATCTCGGCTCCAGCAGCACGGCTCTATCTCACCACAGTTTGCCAGCTGTCTCACTTCACAATAGAGAGAGGCTCGGCCCCAAAGACAGCCCTGGTGCAGACAGCAGCAGAGAAACAGACAGGCTGGGGCGCTGGGGAGGGGATGGGAGGGGAGGGGACATACAGGAGGGGAGAAGAGAGGGAAGAGGGGAGGGAGAAGGGGGAGGGCGGGGAGGGGAGAGAAAGGGAGGGCAGGGGACGGCATGGTAGCAAGGCCGCCAGGCCACCCTCCGCACAGACAGCCAGTGCCTAGGCTGCGAGGTCCAAGCACCAGCCAGGTATGGGGCCAGGGCTGAGAGTGATCTGAAGATGACACAGCTGAAAAATCATCCCTTTAAGGTGAGGAAGGTAAATGCCACTTCTGGGCCAGCACCGCTCCCCCGGCTGGGAATGAGATAATGAATTATTACCCAAGGAAATGAAACCGCTAATAAATTCAAAAGCAAAGCTGGGGAGGTTAAACTCCACTTTGGAAAGGACCCAGTGATTTATAAAGTGCCCTCTCTCTTGGCCTCCTAGGGCACCACCCATTCTCTCTGTCCCTCCCCTCTTCCCCTCCCCACCCCCCCAGCTGGCCCCTGACCCTCTGGACACACAGGCCACCCCCATCCTGACACCCCCCCCCCATTTGCCCCTGGCTGTTCTTTTTTTCCTCCCCGCCAATGGGAATGTAAAACCCAAATTGTGCTGAAATTTGGGCCAATTGATTTCGAGTGCTCAGTCCCCAAGGAATGTCCACAGGACATCCGTCTTCCTTAGACGTCCATTCCAACCTTTGAGCCAGCAAATTACAGGTAGAACCAGTCCGATAGGCAATCAGACTCCCAGACTTCGGAGTGTGGCTCTGGGCTGGTTCAGCCCATGCCACCAGGACTAATTGACTTAGCCTGCGAGCAGCAACCTGGGCCCTTCCCCGTTTGGGGAAGCTCACTGGCTAAAACATTTTCCTTCTCCCAGCGGCGACTGCTCTGATCTCTTGCAGTCTCCATTCCTGAAACCCTGGCCCCTCCATCTTGGATCTTGGCTTCCCACTTCCCTGCCTGAAGCCATCAAGCAAGCCCCTGCTGTCTGACCTCATTGTCCGTTTCCTCGGCGACGGGCCTGTGATGTCACTTGTGGCGGCCTGTGAGCCTCTAGGTGGGTAGGATGAGAGTGGCAGGTGCCCAGGAAGAGGGAAGGAACAAAGATCTTGTTTTTGTGCCATGTCCCTAATAAATAATGAAAAACGGGAGGGGCGGAGTGGGGTGAGTGGGGGTGGGGAGGACGCTAGCCTGCAGCCATTCCTAGCCGGTCCTGCCTTGACATGGCTCAAGCTCAGTTAGAGGAGGCAGAAGGACTTCCTCCAACCTCCTTCCTCAAACTCCTATGCAGGCCCACACTCCTTCCAGAACAGCTGTGATTTCAAGAGCCACAGAGTCACCCGAGGGAAGGGTACCAGTGCATACCAGGACTCAGTTTCCCCAGTGAGCCACTTTCCTCAGCCTGTCCTGCACCTTTCTTTCTTTCTTTTTTTTTTTTTGAGTTGGAGTCTCGCTCGGTCACCCAGGCTGGAGCACTGTGGCACGCTCATGGCCACCCCAGCGTTGACCTCCTGGACTCCAGCAATCCATCCGCCTCAGCCTTCCAAGTAGCAGGAACCACAGGCGTGCCCTACCACGCCCCGCTCATTTTTTATTTATTGTAGAGACGAGGTCTCGCAGAGTTGCCGGGGTTGACCTCCAACCCACAGGCTCAGGAAATTCACTTGCCTCGGCCTCCCAAAGTGCTAGGATGACAGGCTGAGCCACCCAACCCAGCCCAGCCCCCTGCACCTTTCAATGGAAGAGACATAAAAGATGGAACACTCTACTCAACTCAGGCACCCAACTCCAAAAGTCAGGCTCCCGGCTCCCTCATCACCACCTGGGTTCCACAGGAAGCCCTGTGTCGGGTGGCTGGCAGAACAAGCCTCAGCTGGCAACATGGCTGCTATTTCGGGGCCGATAAAAGCAGATCTCCAGCTTCCCTCGGTAGTGTCTGTGGTGCCCTTCGTTCCAGCCAGGTGTCAAAAGGAAAATGAGGCATCTGTGTGGAAGCAAAGGCTCGAGCAGGCTCTCCCCAGGCTGAGAAGCCCACTTTCACTGGCGTTTCAGGCAATTTGCTGTGCAGCCTGAATTAGTTAGACAAATTGGGCTCACTTGGACTTCAGGTGTCTCAATTACCGGGTGATTTGCATGTTTATGAGTGAAGGGGATTGAAATGCTAGCTCAAAGCAAATCCAACATTCTGACTTGGGGGGGTCCTGAATCACCGCCACTGCCCCTTACCCCCACAGGAAGGAGGAAGGAGGGAGCTACAACTCAGCAAGCAGATCGGTGAGCTGTCACATGACCACAGAGCAGGTGACAGAAAAGCCTGGCCCATCCCCAGGGTCGTGTAGGGCCTTAGTTTCTCCTTCTGGATCTGCCCGTACAACAAAGGTAACTGCCTAAGAGCAACTCCAAAGAAAGGCAGAAGAAGAAAGTGAGAAAATCTATATTATTGATTGTTTATACGTAAGGAAAAAGAGGATTCCCATAGCCCAACTGGGAGGTGAAGAGTTAATCCTATAATCTAGTCTGCCGGGACTGGCGCTATTTCCAACCCTGAGTGTGCATGCAGAATGCTTGATGCTTTGAAGGTAGGGCTGTGAAGTCAGCGACCATCGCAAGCATTGAGTGCCCAGTCTGTACAGAGCCTGATCTCAAGGAACAGTGGAATCCCGAAGGACATTGGGGCTCTCACCTACCGGAGCATAGACCCCTCTACCCATCCTCCCTTTCAATTTCTTCTCTGTGCCCCAATCCCCCTCCCCAGGCCATAGCTCCCCGCTGGGCTCTGTGAATGCCTGATGACCTTTTCAGAGTTAGACCAATTACACTCAAGTGTAACAGCTTAAGCATTGCAAAGTCACACATGCAAACTCTGCTAGTTATCAGAGCAAGAGCTGGAGCGCCAGGCTCTGGCTGCCTATTGGACTCACCTGGAGAATACTTTAAACTATCAGCACCTGAGCCCCACCCCCAGAGAATATGACTTATTTGGATGCAGTGGCATTTTTTAAAAGCTCCCCCGGGGATTTCAACACACAACAAAGTCTGAGAACCTCGGAGCTAGAGGATTTAGGATTTTTGAACTGTTTCATAGTGAACCTTTGGGCTGAAATTGATCAAGTTTGATACTCTGCTAATAGGATCAGATGCGTTCAGATTCTCTTTGCCAGTTAGGCTGCCGTCGTAAAACAATAGCGATGCGACGTTTGCATATGATTATTACTGTAATGGATCTTAATGAGCATCGGTACAAGGGCAGATTTGTCCAGAATACAGTCTTCACTGAACTGGTATTCATTTGGAGGGAGAGGTGGCAGGAAGAAGTCATTAATATTTCTCCAGTGTCTGTTGTGCGCAAGGAACTGTGCTTGGAAGCCTATACTTGATACTTCATGTATTCTTTTCATCTATCTGCCAGATGGGTATCATCCCCATTTTACAGATGAGGAGACTCAGGGGAGACAAGTGTCTTGCCCAAGATCACACAGCTATTGAGTGTTAGAAGACAATTTTCCATGAGTCTCTCACATGTCTGTATGCCTTGCAGGCAGAGACACCGACTGCCTTTGTCCTGGACTGTCCTCACAAGGATGTTTGTACCTCTTTGCATCCCTCTGGAGCAAAGGGTCAGCATGCTTACTGTGTGTTACCAAAGATCCAGGATTCCTCTCTTTTTTAAAACAATCCTCTGTGCATGTAGGTATCACCTGGCCGGAAACCATGGCTTGGGAAACTAGCATAGAAAAGATGCTACTCTGACTACCACTGTTGTTTTAATAAACCTTCCTTTGTCTCTGATCCCTGGGTCTCATGTCTTCTGCCAGCATCAATGCAATTGTGGCATGCCAGGCCAACCTGTTAACTTGCAAATCAGGTAAAATTTTAGACCTTGCACAGTTCTTGACAATGATTAACCGTTTTAATCTAAATCTGTTTTCCTCTAAAATCTGTGCATGTAGGAGATGGGTGAGCAAGAGGTGATGTGAAAACTAAACAAAACACTCTCCATCAATGACCACTTTTTCTCTAGATATAAAACAACACCAATTAGTTCCCTTCCCCCTTTCTATGAGATACAGATTCAATCTGCATCAAGAGTTCAAAGAAACACAAAACTTGAGAACAATGAGGCACCCTGTTGGCTCCAGATTCCACTTGATTTTAAGCTCTGAGCTTGCTCCTCCTGTCTCTCTAGAATATTTCACTCAGTTCCATCAAGCAGCCTCTAGATCTTGATAAGCAAAACTGGGTCCAGCCTTGCCTCAGCAGCCAAAAATCCACGAGCCCTGTGGTTGTCAGAAGTCCATGGCCCCTTTTTA
This sequence comes from Carlito syrichta, assembly GCF_000164805.1. Lineage (NCBI taxonomy): Eukaryota > Metazoa > Chordata > Mammalia > Primates > Tarsiidae > Carlito > Carlito syrichta. Next base: position 133,670 of record NW_007250729.1, read on the forward strand.
CCTAGTTATCTTCCAAACTGAAGAGAAATGATCTTTCTTCCGGTGTTGATGCCAATGGTCTGTGTGTCCTTTCACTGGTGACCATTCCTCTCTGAGGTCAGAATCTTCAAAAGACTGATTATAATTAGAATCTCGTTCTCAGTATCTTCAAAAGCCCTTTCTGAACACAATTCTTTACTTAAATCAACTAGGTTGCAAGGTAAGTTAATTTTTAAAGGATGGCTTCCTTTCAGTACTAATCACCTTGTCTTCTAATAAATGAGGATTTTATATGCAATGGTGATTTCTAGTAGCAAGAGTGTATAATTATCAGATGTTAATTATTATTAAAAATTATTTAAAAAGAACTATCCTTTATGCACCAGAAACTTTTAAAAACTTTATAAAGTGTCTTAAATCCACTCAACGGTCAGGTTCAGTGGCTCAGCCTGTAATCCCAGCACTTTGGGAGGCCGAGGTGAGTGGATTGTCTGAGCCCGCAGGTTCGAGACCAGCCCAGGCAACTTGGCGAGATCTCGTCTCTACAATAAATCAAAAATTAGTCGAGAGTGGTAGTGCACACCTTTAGTTCCGGCTACTCAGAAGACTAATGTGGAAGGATCGCCAGAGCCCAGCAGGTCAACACTGGGGTGGCCTTGAGTATGCCACTGCACTCCAGTCTGGGCAATGGAGACACCAACCCAAAAAAAAAAAAAATTTCCACTCAACAACCCTATAAAGTGAAGAAAGATTTTCACTTAAAGAAGCCGAGGTTTCAAAGAGGTCAAATGTCTCTTACACGGAATTCTTGTACTGTGTACAAGCAGAGCTGGAACCCAAGGTTATGTCTATCCAGCCCAAAGTTGGACCTTTCTAGGCCCAACTGCCCCCTTTTTAAAGACAGCTTCACTGAGATATAATACACGTATGACACAAGTCCCCATTTAAAGTGTATCATTCAATGATTTCAGTATACTTGGTGGTATTCAATTCAGTGGTATTCCGTACATCAAGGCAGCCTTATTGAGATATAATACACACACGACACAAGTCACCCATTTAAAGTGCATAACTCAGTGATTTCAGTATATTCTCAGATCTGTGCAACCAGCCCCCTAGTCAATTTTCAAATATTTTCATCACTCCAAAAAGAAACCCTGCAGACTTGAGTTGTCACCCTCCACCCCGCCTTCTCCCCAGGCCTAACCAACTGCCTTTTATAAAGTCTCTTTCTAAAAAAGCTAAACCTTTTTTTCCTCTGTCTAGTAAATATTACAGTATGTTTATATGCAGGAATAAGTTGGTGGCCGCTTCAGGTTTCTGAGAGGTTAAGAGTTGCCCCAAAAGACCCGGTACCCTCGCTCTGCTGTTCCCTGGGGTTGGTTTTTCTGCCCTCCTTCTGCCAGGAGACCATGGAGAAGACCCTCAGAGGAACCTAGGGCAGCCCCAGGCGGCCTTGTTGCTCTTTTTACTTGCTGGGTCCAGGAGTCGATGGTGAGGGGGTGGAGGATCTCAGAACACTTCTAGCCTGGATGCAAGCCTTGTATCTCATGAACAGAGAAAAGACCTCCCTATCTGACACAGCCAATTCTCCTCAAGAAGCCCCTCATCGGTGTTCCTAAGGAAGCCTGACTCCTCAGTGAAGTTGACTATGCCCCAGGAAGTCTTTGCCAAGGCTGACCTCGGGTAAGCCAGACTCTATGACTTTGCAAGGAGTTTGATGTGCGTATGTTTTCATTCGGTTTCTCTTGGAGCCAACCCTGAAGGACTCAAGTGTTTGGAGGTTTAGCTGGGAGTTATAGGGACCACCGGTGGGGTGTGGAGGGCACGAGGAAGGACTCAAAAAGGGAAAGTAGCCACTGAAGGGTGTGCTACCGAGCCACTGCCCCCACGGGAAAGGGCTCTCACTTTTGCACAGCTCAGAGTGAACCCCCTGCCCCACCGGGGAATAAGCATGCTGGGGTGTGTGAACACCGACTCACTCCCAAGACAGGCAGGTGGAGGACTCCACCCAGGGGGCATGGATTGCTCAGCTTTTCTGGTGTATCATGTACACGTGGGCAGAGCAGCCTTCTGCAGGCTTGGAAAAAGCCCTCAGGCGGAGAAATACGGATCTTGGTGGTGGGAGGTTGGCCGGCGTACACAAGATGGTCAGGCTGGGAGGTGTGAGTGGGCACCCACTCCCTTTTAACTGCTGCACATGCAAATGCACGTATTCACACACACACACACACACACACACACACACACACACACACAGTCAGAGTGCTCCTTTGCATAGACAGGGAGTTCATTAAAAAAGTTTTTTCAGGAACCGATCAGTAATGAGTTATGTCTTTACTGCCAAAGCCTGAGAACTTCCCACCACACTTTGCAAAGAGTCTGAAACCCCAGACAAGATCACTTGGGGGTAAGGGTTGCTCCAGGACAGAAAAAGGAGTGAGCACCATCCCTTTGGGAACATAGGGAGTGGCCTCAGGTTTACCAAGCCCATCAGAGTCTGGCTTTCTGGCTACAGCCTGACCAACCACCCCCACCCCCACTCCCTCCAGGGCCTGAGTGAATTGTCCGTGCCCAGGAACCTGAGCTGGGAAGGCCGATCACTCTCCTTGGTTGATCGTTGAAAAGCTGAGCCCCAATTTCTCTTCTCCTTCAGGAACAGAATGGAACTTTGGAGTTCTGGGTAGCCCAAGTCTACTGTTGCTAGTTGACAGAATATTCATTCATGTCTTCACTCATTCATTTCTTTATTCACTAACATATTCATTCATTATCTTTTATGGATCAGGGATTGAGGGTACAGCAGTCACTGAAGAGTGACGGAATATGGAAACCCTTCACCTTCTTTCAGAGGTTTAAGTGTACACATGGGCTTAATGCAGTCTAGAAACCCTGGCATACCTCCTCAGCACCCTCAGCCTCTGGCTCTCACTCTGTGCATGTGTTGGATGACGTCTCAGCTGTGTCAGTGGACTGTAAGCATCATCCAGAGAGGACACGGGTCCTGTTCATGCCGTGTTCTCATAACCTAGCATTGTCCCCAGCATGGGGGAGGTACATAATACACATCTGTGAATGAATGGGCGATGTGTGCCTTTGGGTAAAAGGCTAATACTTACACGTATTTTTAAACCCAAACACCTATGTGTTTAGGTAGCAATGTCATGTTTCTGTATCTATATGTCATCATTTTTGTATGATCATATAGCCGTGTGCATCTGTGAGAGAGACAAAGAGAGAGTCCTTAATAGACATGAGCTTCCCTTCATAATATTTCAAGAGAATGAACATTTTTGCTTTCTGGTATCTGGCTCTGCAAGCCCAATCTGCATTTTCCACACATGTATAGCTCCCCAGATTTTCAAATATTTATATTCCTATATTTAAAATCCATGAAATTTCTCTCTCTCTCACCCCTTACATGCATGCATTCTCTCTTTTCTTTCTGCTATCATCCCTCCCTTTCCACCTATTGCCTCTTTGTTCCCAGATACATACATACACACACACACACACACACACACACACACACACAGAGTGCCATCATAAGATATACACATTTTATGAAAGGAAAAAACTATATTAAAATTTTAATACTCAGTAAGATGAATACAAGTCACATTTGACTTCTGCAATTACAAGAGGTGCTCAAAGCGGTTGCCATCAGCATCCAGACACTTCTGATTGCAGGAAACATCTCTGAACATCATTTAAAATGTGTATACATTTTTTGGCATCCCTGGCACATATGTGTGTGTGTGTATACATACATATATACATACGTATTATACGTGTATGTATGCATGTATGAATGAAGAAACTCGCCGACTGAGCCACACTTTCCACTTTGAAGCCATGGAGGGACAAGTGGGAGTCATCAACCTGACCTCTGACAAATCCTGAATGGTGTGCCCAGCGAGGAGGGGCACAGAGACTCCAGCCACCCCCCCCGCCCCGCCCCCTACCTCCTGAAGGGGGTCTGCCCCCGGGGAGAAGCTTCCTCAGCTACAGGAGGAGGAGGAGGAGCTAATTGCTGTTTGCATAGGGCTTCAGAGAGAGGTATTGAGAAAACACCGGCAAAGCTTGGGCTTTGGGCGTTGGGCGGCTTAGGGTCTCATCTCTGGGATGTTATGATGTCTTGTGATGCTGGCCGAGAGGCAGGGGAATCCCCCAGGCTTTGCTACTGGAGAGAGTCTGTGGACCCTCTCCATCCCCTACCCCACAACCGAGCAGTGGATCGCCTGCCCCCCGGGAAAGACCAGGGAAGACCCCAAGCCCCTCTGTGCTTTGGCCTGAAATGCTTCCCCACTAGGCCTGTCTACCTATTCATTTTTCACGATCCAGCTGAAACGTCTGTTCCTCTGAGCCCTCAGGCTGATAGAGTCCCAGATTCTGAGCTTTTAAAGAGCCCCGCACCTATCACTATGGGAGAAGCTTCTCACTCGCCAGGTGGTCTATGTCTATGCAGACTGCCCGGCAACGCTGCACGTGTGGAGGGCGCAGACGGTTCCATGGATCCCGCACAGCACCCAGTTGGGTTGAAGCAAATTTAGGGCTGAACAAGGCGGCGGGGGGTGGGGCTCAGGGCGTGGCTATGGTGGTAAGAGGAGCCACAGAGAATGTGTGTGGCACATGGAGAAGCGATTTATGGAGATTCTCAGTAGGTTCCCATAAGCCTCCTGTAAGGATGGAGCTATCCGCACTGGGCACATGAAGAAACCGAGACTCAGGGGTCCCCACAGCTCCTGACAGAGCTACGAGTCAGCCCTGGTGTGTCCAACTCCAAAGTCGGGATTCTTGGTCCCTGTGCTGTGAGTGTGTATCAAGCCATAGCATATGGATGGAATAAAAAAACAAGACATTTAATAAGCAAATTTTCCATCCATTAGTTGCGTCAAAGGTTTGAGGCTACGGAGGCCAAGCAATCCTCAGGAGAAAGGTCCGCTCTGACCCCCCTTGGTCTTCTCTTTCTGCCTCCTCCGATGCCCGCTTCAGCCATCCCTGCCTTCCCTCAGGCATGTCCCCCCCCCCACTGGTGTCCTGCCATGCTGCATTGATGCAGATTCACACAGCAAACCTAAGGCCTTTTCCCCAGGTTCTCAGCCAGACTGTGAACTTCCTAAGGAGAACGACCAGCTCTCCCTTTCATGACCCTCCTGGAGGAGCAGGAAGATGGTAAGTGACTCTAGCTGGGTACCCACTACCTGACAGGCCTGGTGGGGGTCCTCACATGCGGTAAGAACTTTGGTTTTTTGAGGTGTGTGTTATCCTCATTTGACAAAGGAGAGTCCCGAGGTTCATAGAAACTGATTTGATTGTCCAAAGTCAGCCAATTCCTGAGATTAACCTTAGAAAAGCCTCTGTCTTTCTTAGGATGGATATTTGGAGCCACAAAAGAAGTAACCATTTCCTGTCTTTTGAACCTGGGAGGAACTAATTGGTGTTTGCCAGGGGCTTCAAAGAGAAGCCCTGGGTAAACGTCAGGTTTCTGGAGGCTGGGGATCTTATTTCTGAAAGGTTAAGATGCCTTGTGCACCGACTGGCGGGAGCCAGCGGAATCCCCTCCAAGGTTTTTCCTGGCTGAGGTGGTCTGTGAACCCTCTCCATCCAGCACCCTGTCACTGCTAGTATTGCTTGTTCTTGAGTGACCCATCCTCCTCTCACTGCCCAAGAAAGATCTACTGAGATCAGTATCCACGATTGGACTTGATTGATTAGGACCTTGGGAAGCCAGAATTGAAGTAAAGGCCTTTTGATGTCCAACAAGAAATCCTAACACTCAGGGAATATTCAGAATACCATTGTGAGTGCCACAAGGGCTTGACCTCTGCTCTCATTTCCGATTAAGGGGTCGGTGAGGTCAATGCCATCAATTCCACATTTGGACTCCTAGGGAGCCAGGCCCTCCAGAGTCGGGCGTGGCCAAACAAAACCACACACACCCCAAGGTTGGCATCCTGTAGAATGGAAAATAAGGAAGACATCAGGGCAGTGGTGACACCTGCAGCCGTATGTTCGTAGGGTCACCTCAGGGCAACTGAGTCCCACCACCAAAGTCCACTGCTCCTCCCATGACAGCCTCTTATGTGTGATTTATCCTCCCAAGTTGGGGTTACTGGTCCCTCTTCTTGTCCTCTTGGGCTTTGGGCAGTGGCCGCTTAACTGCTACTAGCCTTGAGTGTCTGGCTTCCTTCCTTCCTGCCCTCACCTTTGAAAATTGGCCCTTTTAAAATAAGCCCGCCCTGAATTATCTAAATTGAATGTGTTTCCAGTTTGGAGCGGAACAAATACGTATCAGATATATCAGGGGATTTCATCACCATGGACGTGAGTTCCAGAGAGACCTTATGCCGACCTTTTACCCTCACCATTGCTAGTATTCGAGTGAACATAGGAATTTTATGTCTACCATGTTGACAAGTGTCTACTTACTACCCTCCCTGAAACTACAAGCCTAATAGGTTGCTGGACACAGCATAAATCTGGGTTTCTCAAACTAGTAATTGTCCCTGAGGGGCAGGAGGGGTCTTGACAGGCTGTTGACTCTTCACCACTTAGACATCCTTTTTCATCTTCAGGAGAAATCTGATGAGAAGAGTCTCAGATTGTTTGCAGCTTTTACTGACCTACCATGACTTCTGACTTCGTGGAAGGAGTTGGTTGTTGGCCAAGAGATATGAGCTTCATGTAAGCCACTTGGTAATATTCGGAGTGTCAGACGTGACGTGAATACGCGTCCAGCGAATCTGGTGCTAATTCTGAGTTATGTGAAGCAAGTCTATGTTCTGGCCTCTTTCCTTTGGATATATATCTCAATGACTTGAAATTCCTTTTGGATTATCTGGATAGCTTTCTTTTTATAGAAAACAGAAAAAAAATCAGCAGCATCTTCTTTGTTGTCACTTTATTGTCACAGAGCAGTGGTGGACTCATCAGATTGCAGCTTCTGTTATTTAACAGCTGTCGGCGTGACTGCTTCAGAATTATGACTCTAGAACGAAGTGACTTGTTTCGGGTAGATGTACTTACCACTTGCCCAACATAACGGGTATCTATTCCACCAATTCCACAGTACAAGTGAATTTCTTTTTTTACATGAGGACGAATGTTATAACTGCCCTGTAGGATTTTTTTCTTTTTTTTTAGTTGGAGTTTCACTCTGTCACCCAAGCCAGAGTTCAGTGGCATGCTCAAGGCCACCGCAGTCTCTACCTGCTGGGTTCAGGTGATCTTTCCGCCTCGGCCTTCCAAGTAGCTGGAACTACAGGCGTGTGCTACCATGCCTGGCTTATTTTTTGATTTGTTGTAGAGACGAGATCTCACCTAGTTGCCCAGGCTGGTATTGACTCCCGGGCTCAGGCAATCCACTCGCCTCAGCCTCCTAAAGTGCTGGGATTACAGGCTGAGCCACCGCACCTGAACGTCCTATAGGATTTATAAGCAACTCCGTCTTGTAAAATCAGATGCCATGATGGTCACTGGAGATTTCTCTCTGACCGTAGTGAACATCTGGTAATGAATTCCTACTTCGAAAAACAGCCATTCCCAGATCATCACACTCACCTGCTAGAGTAGAACCAGACTGTTTAATCAGGGTGGGTCAGGTTTTGCTGCTGTAACAAACGATCCTGAAAACTGTATGTTGGGTGGGGGATGGGTTTGTAACAACACAAAAGGTACCTGGTCCTAAGCCAGGGGAAGTGACGACCACTTGGAGGCCCAAACTTCATGTACTCCACATCTTTATAATAAAATAACCCAAGCCCCCCAACACACACAAGGGTTTACTTCTCCTTCAGATTACACCCCCACGTGGTCAAACAGGCTCACCCCACCTTGTTGCCAGCTCAACTCCAGAGGCCATGTCACCGGAGACCTCACTGTGTGGAACATTGTCACTCTTCACAGCAGAGGGAAACAAGATTGTGACAAAACACCTTGTGCCTCTTAAAGCGTCTACCTTGAAATGACATGCCTCACTTCTGTTCACATTTCACTGGCCAAAGCAAGTCACGTGATGGGGTCTAACGGAGGGATAGGTGATCCTACTGAGTCCCTGGAAGTTCCAACATTTGTAATTGGCCCGAGTGACTACAGCACCAAGAGTTTCTCAGGGAAACATTCCAGCCCTGCCCACGGAGCACCTGCTTTTGTAGAGAGGCAGGTACTGTCTATGCACATGACCTATTTTATTAGGATTCCCACTTTTTACAAGGGGTACTATACTGATTTGCTAGGGCGGCCATCACCTGTGTACCATAAACCAGGTGACTTAAAACAACAGAAACTGATCCTCTCACAGCCCTGGAGGCCAGAAATCCAAAATAAAGGGATGAGCAGGGCCACATGCCATCCAAGGCCTCTGGGAGGATCCTTTCTTGCCTTTCCCAGATGCTGGTGCCCTGGGTGATCCTTGACTCGGAACTGCGTCACTCCAGCCTCTGCTTCTGTCTTCACATGGCCTCCGCCTCTCTGTGTGTGTGTGTGTCGGTGTCTAAATTTTCTGCTTCCTATGAGGATACCAGTCAAGGGACTAGCACCCGCCCTACTCCAATATGCCCAGATTTTAACTCGATTACATCTGCAGAGTTCCTATCTCCAAATAAAGTCACATTCACAGGTACCAGGGATTAGGACATAGCTTTTGGGGGGACACTATTCCTTCCATAATAGATACTTAACATCAGGCCAGTCTCGGTGGCTCAGGCCATCATCCCAGCACTTTGGGAGGTCAAGGTGAGTGGATTGCCTGAGCCCGCGGGTTCAAGACCAGCCCGGGCCACTTGGTGAGACCTCGTCTCTACAATTAAAAAAAAAACTAGCCGGGTGTAGTAGCGCACGACTGTAGTTCCGGCTACTTGGAAGGCTGAGGCAGAAGGATCGCCGGAGCCCAGCAGGGCGACACTGGGGTGGCCGTGAGAGTGCTACTACACTCTAACTTGGATGACAGAGTGAGACTCCAACTAAAAAAAAAATAGATACTTAACATCGACTTGATTGGTTTTCTCTGAACGTTAGTACACAGTTTAGTTTAGTTTAGTTTTGTTTCTGGCGGGCTACTCAAAGCATGCGAAAGGCCTTTAGTCTGCAACACCAGAAATCCACACTCTGATCCCTTGCCCGGTTGAAGAACAGACCGTGAACTTTCTGCTGCTCAAGTTCTATGAAAAGCTGGACTGGGAAATACTGTAGTCCTGGAGGCTCATTTGAAGAGAGTGCAGCTTACCATGTCATCCCGGGCTTAAGTGTTTCTGGGGTTCTGCTTTTGTTTCTGTTTTAGTTATTACTGACTTAGCTGAGGAAACCCTTTCTCAGAAAAGAACTTAAGGGTGTCTCCAGCTGCCTCAGCCCCTAAGCCAGGAGAGAGCAGAGCTGCCCTGTTTGAGGCAGGTGTCGTCCGCTGTGGGGAGAAACTCAGAGTGCCTTCAGGTGTCTCAGACTTCCACTCATGGGCGGAATCATTGTGTTGGCGGGGTGGGGACAGGGTTGGCACGTGTGGCGCTCCTGTCATTTCTCCCTCCCTGTGGCGGGAACTGGGAGGGCCAGGACAAACACCCACAGGAGCTGGCCCGCCTGTCCCTCGCCTCTTCCTTCCCAGCGCCCGGCTGTGGACGTGGAAGCACAACGTGCTCTCAGCCTTCTGCCTCCGCTCCTGATTCTGTCGAGCGTATGGGGCCCCAACCTCTTCTCCCAGCACAGAGCTCAGGTCTGAGACGACTGCCCTGAAGACACAGAAACGATGAGTCAGCCCCGCAGGACTGTGGCTTAATTAGCTTGAGAAGAAGACTCAGCCTGGCTGAACTGGGTCTGCACCCCTCCTCTGCACTGGGATGGGAGGCGATGGCACCACCCTGCTTCTTCCTGCCCACCCCTGGCCAGCCACAGCTTTCTCTGGGCATCTCTCCTTTCTTGGGGGCCCCCTGGAGTCCGCCATGGGGGACACGGGCTTTCGTGGTTTGTCTTGGCCCCAGGTGCCATCTGGTCACACCCACAGCATCCTCAAGTCTTTTCATGGCCAAGATGGGGAACCCAGAGTCCACTCAGTAGCCCCCCTTTTCCTAGAGTCACTCCATGAGCTGCTAGCAGGTTCCTGGGCTCTCTGGAGCAATTGGAGAATCCCTGGTAGAGATCAGTGTTTCTCAACATTGTCTGCGAGTCAGAAAAGACCAGGGGACTTTTGAAATGTACAGAGACGGAAATCCCACCTACACACTGCATCACAGCCCCAGGGGAAGGGCTCGGCATCCGGGAAACAGGCGATCTGAGGTCAGCCAGGATCGAGAACCACTGGCCCCAGCGTTCTGGGGTTTATCCCTAAATCGGATCAGATCTTTGCCAGGCCTTGGAGTCGTCTGGCCGGAGTGGCCCCTTGGCGACATTTGGGACCCTTGAAGTGGCATCTACACGACTCCCATTACTCTGCTTCCTCTAGAAATGATGGAGTTGGTGTCTCCAACCACCCACCACATGAAGAGCCAGCCCATAAAAGTTTTATTTCCTTAGAAAATGAGAATTTTGTAACTGATTGTGTTTGTCTTTTCGTATTGGCTGCTCGGACGCACAGACATAGGTGTGTGGTTCGCTTTCAGGACTCACGTAAGTCCTTGTGGCTCCAATAGCTACAGATTGTCTTTGCCTCTGAGCTAAGGTTTCTCTGTCTCCCTTGGTCTTAATTTTTATTATGCTTTGCTACTTCATGGAATTGTAAGTGCCAGGAATACTTTAGGGGATGAAGTAATATATATATTTATTAAAAACTAAACAGAGACGGTGAGTCTGTTGATGGTGATGATGAAGAAGCAGCTTATGCCTGCAGTTAAAGGACTATATATATATATATATATATATATATATGTTAAAGAGGGCCCCGCGGTCTTTAGATTTCCTCATATGTGTCACTTCCCCCGGGAAGCCTTTTATGATTACTACTTCATGCTAAGTGATGCTAACTCTTGTACTTTAGTATAATAATGACTTTTTAACCCCAATTTTCCTCACCAGATTATAATTCTCACATGGGCCAAAAATATGCCTGTCTTTCTCAAGGGCATAACCCCACTGTCTAGCACACGGCCCGCTGCGGAGTAACGACCTGACAAATATTTATTGGATGAGCGGACGGAAGTAACGGCGAAACTTGACTGCTCACACAAAGCCTGTGTGATCAGAAGGTGACTCAGAAGCCAGGAGAGAGAAGGCAAAAGAAAGGCCGGCAGGAGGGAAGCGGGGAGCGGCTTGTTGAAAAGAAGACGAAAGGTTTACCTTCAGCCTTGGAAGATGGGGAGAGAACAGGAACGACGGGGAGAGAACAGGGACGGGTGCTGTCTGAGCAGCTACTTACCAAGATCCCCACGAGAGCCTGGAAGGCTGTCTCTCATTTTCTATTCACGATATTTTCACAAAGCTAGTTGGCCGCTTGCACTTTGCAGGTGGGAAGACTGCAGCTTGAGGCGTCTGCATGACCTGAAATCCACAAAGCCCATAAGTAGCTGAGTCAGATTTGAACCTAAGGGTCTGTGGTTTCAAAGCTGAGAGGCGGTCCTTTGCCACACGGGGACAAATGCCAAAGCCCCAAAACCGCCATGCCTACTACTCACAGTCCATGAGGGTCCCGCCCATCTGCCCTACGAACAGGATTCTGTTCACAGTGGGTCTCCTTCCAGGCCCGTTGGGTGAGAGTCCATGTAGGAATAAACAGCAAAACAGATGCAAACAAGGCTCGTCTTGGTCCCCATGCTCAGTGACAGAGCACCCAGATTTTGCCTGGGGGCCAACTCCGGGGCCAAGCAAGGAGAAAACGCCTTCCGCCTCAACTAGGGCGGGGACAGTGGCTTCTCCTATTCCTACTCTCCCAGCCTCCATCCAGACCATCTCCCAGAACCTCCTGCAGAGGAGCCAGCCAGGCTGGACTTGAGGATGTCAAGCTGGGTCTGGCCAGGGACCCAGCGGGGCAGGCACCAGCTGGGGCCCTGCTTCAGCTCTGCAGCTGAGCTGTGCACACCACGCCCTGCAGTGGCCCCCTTCCCTCCCGGTTCCAGTGGCTGCTGGGCCAGAGGCCATCCCTGGAGGACTCTTGTCACTTGCAATCCCTAGTCTCCACAGGTGGCAAGAAGCTTCATCCAGACACCCCAACCCAAGGAGAAGGGTGGTATCGTTATGTGTCCTTGGGGCAGAGGGACCTTATTTGCCCTGGTGTGTGTGTCCTTTGATTCGGGGACTCTGGGAACCCTGGCCGAATTCAGTCTGATCCAAATCCACTCTAGCCGTTGGCCACCCAGAACTTAATTCCTTGTGTGAAAATAAAAACGAAGCCTTGGGGAAGCCACCCAGAAGAGAAAGGCTTCAAAGCCCAGAAAGCACTGAGCATTTTGAAGAATGATCCCGAGTCCGTTGTTGAAGAATTCCCATCTAGACTTGGAGTCAACACTGTGCAGTCAGCTGTGTTGACTCTGGAGGGTCCAAGGTCGACTGGGGAGACAGAGCTGTGTCCCCAACCCTGCTTTCTGGGACTCATCCAACCTGGACTTCTGACGTTCAGGTTCTGCTGCAGATATTCTTGTTCTCGCTGATTTCTATACATCTGCCGTGTCCGAGTATCTTAGATCCCATCCATTTAGTTGGCTGACAGGATTTACAATCCTCCCAGCCCCTCGTCAGCTATGATTCAGCCATTGCTTCTACCCAAGAGGAGCAGAGCAGCAAATGATCTATGTCCGTTGTTGCATGATGGACGCATCAGCCAAAGCTTCCCAACGGGAAGGTCTGAGATGGACGAGCAGGAACAGTATCCCACCTGGCCCCTAGAGGCAGATACATTCTGAAGGACTGACCATCGTCTTGGGTGAAGAATGGAACTCGGTAGGTATCCATGGTTCTTCTGGGCCCTTGAATTCTCTAGTGGCCATGTCTTTGGCTCGAATCTCATCAAAATGTGGAGGAATGACTGCTCCTGGAGCAGTTTCCTCTTGGTTCCCTGGGATCATGGATCAGAGGTCTGGCCAGGTCAGAAATATCACTCCTTCTAGAGATACGGTCAATAGGCAATGGTCAATGGAGAGGGAGGGAGATAGAGAGGCAGTGGTAATTTCATAGAGAGACAGACAACCCTATGCACCAGTTAGATCCTACACAGGAAGGCTCAGCTACAGTCACCAACTCCCTGGCTCCCCATAAGGTAACGATGTCACCACCAGCTCCTCTCAGAGGATTTAATATGGCTGCTGCTTATCCCCTCAATCAGGATGAGAAGGGACATCGGGTAGTCATCTAGAGCTGAGACCATTCCCTTGCGGTCTACACTTTCTGTTTCAGATGGACTTGATGAGTGTCTAGGGGCATCGTTGTTTCCAGATACCTCAAAACTTCCAATCTTTTGTTTGTTTGTTTGTTTGTTTGTTTGAGTTGGAGTCTCACTCCGTCGCCCAGGCTGGAGTGCAGTGGCACTCTCATGGCTACCCTAGCGTCGACCTGCTGAGCTCCGGCGATCCTTCTGCCTCAACCTTCCAAGTAGCGGGAACCACAGGCTGCCATGCCTGGTTAATTTTCTTATTTATGGTAGAGACGAGGTCTCACCAAGTTGCCCGGGCTAGTCTCGAACCTGTGGGCTCAGGCAATCCACTCACCTCGGCCTCCCAAAGTGCTGGGATGACAGACTGAGTCACCGAGCCCAGCCAGAACTTCCGATCTTAAAGGACATCGGGCCCAGCCTCCCAATGCACAGTGTGGACCACTTCCCAGTCACCTCTGCCTGCAGCATCCGGGTGTGGGCCTACATATTTCCAGAAAGAGCCAGGAAAACTCTCTTCAACAACACAGTTCCTGCCCCAAATGAGCTCACAGCTTGGTCAGGGAGCCGACTCCATACTCCATCGACTCGAGAACCAAGACGTGAATCAGAAAGTTCAAGGGCATCTGAAAAGGCTACATACTGTAGGCTTCCTACTATATGACATTGTGGAAAAGGCAAAGGGGACAGTCACAAGACCCGTGGTGGCCCTCAATTCAGAATGGTGGGAATGTAGGGAGGGGAGATGAACAGGTGAGCACAGGGGGTGTTTAGGGCAGTGAGACTCTTCTGGTGGTACTGTAATGGCAGGCACATGACATGCATTTGCCCAGACCCGTAGAATGTCCATGTCAAGAGTGAGCCCTAAATGTAAGAACTGTGGACTTGAGTTAACAATAATGCATCCACACGGGCTCTCCCATTGAGCTCACGTACTGCACGAATGCAAGACACGTTAATAGCAGGGGGAGCTGGGTGGGAGGGGGGCTCTGAGGGAACTCTCTGTACTTTTCATTCAATTTTTCTATACACCTAAAACCACTTAAATAATAGAGCCTGTTATTACTTTTTAAGCTCGGGGTGAAGAAATAAAGAGAGGGTGGAACAATTCTGGGACGTTGCCCTGAAAGGGGCGAGTCTGAAGGAGTGGAGGGTTCAGGTGAGGAGGAGGAGATTCGAGGCCGCTGCCGGGGCGAGTCAGGGCAGTTCCTCGGGAATCCCTGAAGTCGGTCCTCCCCTCCCAAAGCCTGAGTCGGCCTCTTCTTTGGACCCGGCAAAGACCTTGTGAGTCAGAGACCCTGAAAGAAGCAGAGGGAAAGGAAGGGAAGAGAATGAGGGGAGACAGCCGGGGAGCGGGGCTCCTGGTCCAGGCGGCGCAAACCACAAGTGCAATTAGTCAAAAAAGAACTTGAAATTAAAAAATGATTCCAAGCCGAGGAGGGAAGTACATACATTACTGCAGCCCCAAGACATTTATGAATAATACAGATGCCGTGAGGTGCTGGAGCCGGAGCACAGTTAATTAATATGTGCAGGCACAGAGATGCACTTGAAAAACAATAGTGCTGTTTCCCCCTCGCTAGAAGTAAAAATATTTCCAGAAAGACTGACACGTTTATTATTTTCTAACATAATTACCTTATTGTGGAGCGTTTGTAATGGAACACATTAGAGACGCTAAGCACCTGCCTGGCTTCCCTTAATGCAGTTTGGTTCGGTGGTTGCCACACGGAAGGTGGGAGGAGGCTGGCAGGGTGGCAGCGGTGCGGGGGCGTCTCAGGAGAGCTGTGCGCACACGTACCTGATGCCCTTTCTCTCTCCTTCCCCTGCTTTCCCTAAACCGAGCCACCCTCCTCCCTCCGTTAACTCCCCTGCCTTCCTCGGCCACTTCTTGGGACATCTGTGAGCTGGGGACAGCTTGAGGGACAACATGGAGAGATGTGGGGTCCCCCGATGGCCCGAGAGGGCTGAGAGGAAGCGTCAGCAGAAGGAGGAGAAGCAGAAGCCGCGTTGGAGGAGGAGGGAGGATGGCTGGGAGGCCAGGCACAGGGCTTGGACATCTGCCCCAAGACCCGGAGCAGCCTGGTGGGGGTCCTGAGACACTTCTGCTACTCGCGGGACTTCTGTGGGGAAGAGGGCTGAGAACATTGGCCTGGGATCTGGTTCTTGCTCTCCTGGCCCAGAGACCAAAAGGCTCTTCGTCTCTCTGAATCTCAACGTCCTCCCCATGGAGGGCAGCTGGGCTGGCTGGTCTCTGACGTCCCAGTAGCCCAGCATCCTAGGACTGGACCCATCAGTCGCTCAGACAAGAGGCACGCCACATATCCCAGTCAGCCCTTTTCCTCCACAGCGAAGAATACCTTCCCCAGCAGAGAGATGCCCCATTTACTCTTCCCCAGAGAAGAGTGCCTGTCTCTCCTCTCCTCTCCCACTGGCTCCCTGCCCTGCCCAGCCTCCCTGCTCCTCCCATCTCCACACACACAATGGGACCCAGAAGGCGCCCATGCTGCCAGCGCATGGCATGCCATCCCTACCACGCCCCCTGGACACGCTTCATCCTTGGCGCGTGCCGCGCCTCCGTCTTCTCGTACTCCTCTCTCCACCCGTAAACACCAGCCACGCCAGGATCTTATCCCTGGCCCTCCTCTCTTCCCATTTGCTGGGCTGCCGTGTGGCTTGATTGTGCAAATGAGCCTCGTATCTGTCTTTAAAGCCCAGCCCTCTCTTCTGAGCTCTAGAATTTGTAAATACAGCTGCTGGTGGGACATCTTGATCTACTTAAAAATCACTGTGCCCCAATGGAGCCCTTCGTCCTCCCCCAAGCCTGCCTCTCCTATTTTCTATTTTAGTGGCTGGCATTCCTCTGCTCTTGCAACGTGGAAATCCAAGAGGCTTTCCAGAATCCCTCTTCTCCTTTACATCTCGTATTCATCTGACCGTAAAACCCATCTTATCCCTAAAATATCCCAGGACTCTCTCTTCTGTCTTCAACACCACTGTCTTCCGTTCTTGAGAAGATTCATGGAGTAGCCCTTTACCTGTTCTTCTTCCCTATGGGGCTGGCCCACGGTCTGGCAGTTGAGTAGATGCCAAAAAGTACTTACTGGATGAATCAGCCCCATCTCCCCCCATTCTGTGGTCCACATTGCCACTGGTCCTCTTTCTAAAATCCAGAGATGATTACATTTTTCTGCTGCTTGAAGACCTCCCATGACCTATGGGATAAGGTCCCACCCTGCACTGTCCAACCTTGCACGGCTCCCACTGCCTCCAACTCCGCCTCCACCAGGCACCCTTGGCAGCACCAGCTCCTGTGGCCTGTAACCCAAAGGCCCTACCTAGCACTTTCACACCTTCCATGTGTTGTCCCTTCTGCCTGGAGCACCAGTCAGCCTCCACTGTACCCAGGCATCTAACTATTCTGGTCCTCTCTCGCCATATAATGAATCGCCCCAAACTCAGTAGCTTAGAACAACAATCAGGTTATCACTGTATCTCACAGTTTGGGACCTGACTGGACTCAGACAGGTTGTTCTTGTTTGTGGTCTCTCCTACTGCTGCAGTCAGACAGTAGCTAGAGTCACCTTGAGGGCTTTCTCACTCCCATTTCTGGCTGGGTTGGCTGGGACCACCTACACGAGCCTCTCCACGTGGCTTGGGCTTCCTCCCAACATGGCGGCCGTGACTCCAGAATGAGCATCCTGAGGGAGCGAGACCAGCAGAAGCTTCTCTGCCTTCTCTCTCCTAACCTTGGAAGTCGCTTCTGCTACATTCTGCTCATCAAAGTTGTCACGAGGGCCTGCCCAGATTCAAGGGAAGGGGACATCATCTCCACCTCTTGAGGAGGGAGTGGCAAGGTTCTGAGACAGCACATGGCATGGAAATGCAATTGTGGAAGCTCTTGGATGTCCCCTCCCTCCTCCAGGCTTTTCCTGTGCCTACTGCTGGTGTTCCTTGCCACACCTACCGCCATGGTTTTTTAATTTAATTTTTTAATTTGGCTCCTTGAGGTCACAGTCTATATTTTACGTATCTTTGTGCTTGGTACATAGTGGGGACTCATAAAATGCATGCAAATTAACCCCTGAGGAAGCAAGAGGCTGAGTGTGTCCCTGCCATGTTGCCATACCTGGGGATGCCCCTTCTCCAGTAGGCCAGGTGTGTCTCAGCCCGGCCACCACTGGGGTAGGGGTGGCCAGAGGCTCCAGCTGAAGCTGTTTCTCACCCCAGCACGTACACGTCCCCTGCTTCTGCCATTCGGGATGCCTCCCCCATCCAAGGTCTGGAACCTGCCAGCAGGTGTGCACAGGCGTGGTCCCTCCATCCAGAATCCCCCACGTCTGCCCACCACCACCTCCATTTTCTCACTCCTCTGTTAAAACATCCATCAGTGAATTAAAAGGTGGCTCCACGGTGAGGTGAGAGTTCACTGTGGGAAAACTTGGAGGGCTAGTGGAAGGCGGGAGGGAGAGGCAGGTGAGGTTGCCCCATCCTCTCTCCTTCCCATCCCCCGCACCGGCCCTCTGGACTGTGGCATGCAGAAATATCCCTTCTCATTTGCCAGCTCTGTTCCCCAGCTGCCTGGCCCGGATTGCTGGGCCTTTGGAGCAATTGTTTGCAGAGCCATTCAGCGGGCAGCTCCCTCGTGGGTACCCAGCCCCGCTGCCTGACAGGCTGCGTGCAAGGGGACAGGCCTGAATGACTGTAATATGAACCATGAAAGTGGATATTAAAGGCTTTATTACAGGGTGAGGACTGCTAATTGCAACGTTTCTTTCAGGAAGTTGGAGCTGATGAGTTTAAGCAGCGGCACCCAATTATTATAACTCTGTCAGCGCAGAGCAGGGAGAGCCGGGGGAGGGGAGGAGGCATGCTGAAGGCACAATTACCTGAACTTTATCCAAGACACACACCACCGGCCTGGAATTTCAAAGGGAGATTGGTTCTGCTCTAGCTTCCTCCTGTCACAGCCGTGTTGTTGTTGATGACTGATCTCCCAGCCCTTCTCCCGCCCCCTCATCTTCTTGTGGAAGACGTTGCATTTGTGTTTATCATTCGACATCCAAGCCCTCCCGGGTCCCCACCGGGTGAGATCAGAGGTCATGCGGGGCACCTGGGAGTCAAGCTGCCCAGTTCCTTATTTGGTAAAGGGGAAGGCAGGCTCACCGAGGACAGGAAGTTGTCCAGGTTACCCAACTGGCAAGCAACGGAGCAGGAGGCAACCGGAGTCTCCTCGAAATTCATCTGCAGATAGGGGCGCAGCCGCCATGTGCATGGCCTGGGTTTGCTGATGGGCTCACAGAGGAAGAAGACGCAGCCTTTGCTGAGGAGAGGACTTGTATACAGCATTGCGCTGAAGTCTCATCATCATCACGCTCCGAGTGTATTCAGTGCTCTCCATTTGACTAAGTGCATTCAGCCATGCATGCATTCAAGTGCCGTTGAGCACCTACTGGGTGCCAGGCACTAGAGATAAAGGGGTGACAGATGAATAATCTCTGTCTGCAAGGCGCTCACAGCTTAGGGAGACACACACAAGCCAAGCGACAATTATAATGCTGTGTGGAAAGTGCTAGAGAGAGGTGTGCCCACACACATTACTGCCTTTAATTTAATCACATAAATTTAAGTGATTGCACATAAAAAGCTAATACTACAAGGTGTGATCTGCTTAGTGCCAATTGAGCAGCACAGACAGGAAAAAATAGAGTTGTTCCCGGGTGGGGGAGCTCACCGTTGCAGGCAGCGGTCAGTGGTGGGTTCACCAAAAGGCAACTCTGATGGATGGGTCGGAATTCAAAAGGCAGTGAAGAGGTGTGGGAGTCGGGAGTGGAGGAGAGAAGAGGTGGGTTTCTTTCCTGCATCCAACTAGAAGCCCAATGTCTGAAATACTGTCTCTTCCTCATCCTCTCCAAGAGCATTCAGGTTGTCCCGGTCATGGCAAAGTCAGAGCAGCATGATGGACATGTTGGCCCCCATTAAGGGGATCCAAGATGCCCCAGAACAATGCTGAGGGTCTAAGGTCTGGGAGCCTTTTCCTCTTCACACACAGGACATCATCCTGACAGTCAGATGGTTACAAGCATAGCAGATGAGCCAAGTCAGGGAGACCTCACTCCCTTTTCCTTGAACTTGTGCTTACACCGAATTGAGTTAACTTGCCTGACAAATCTTCCTCAGCCAAAGAGGCCTGATCAGCCGGAAGATGAATCCCATGTACTGAGATGCAGGAGGTCAGGGAGCCACAGATATGGGAGGGTAGGATCAAGGGTTCTTCTTTAGATATGTCAAGTTTGAGATGCCACGTGGAGATGGATGGATTGGGACAAACAAGTTTGGAGTTCAGAAACAATGTATGGGCTGGTGATGGAACAATTTGGGTGTCCTTGTATGTGAATGTTATATAAGACCTTGACCATGAGGCTGGAGGGGAATGCCTGGAGGGAGAGAGCTAGAGCTAGAGACAGAGACAGAGACAGAGAGAGAGAGAGAGAGAGAGAGATGAGCATAGCTTGCACTCTGGTGGGGACAGGTGGCAGCCAAAGAGAGGGAAGAGGGAGAAAAGACAAGAGTGTGGTACCCTACAAGAGAGGAGAGAGCTGGCTCAGGAGAGAGTGGTAAATAAGGTAGAATACTGCAGAGAGACCAAGTAAAATGAGAACGGAAAAGCGGTCACTTGATTGGTCAACATGGAGGGCCCTGTCTTGAATGGTGGGCTTAGAAACCAGTAGGGATGGTTAAAAGGTGAAAAGCAACAGCCCTACACAATAAATGAGCCTTGACCTCCTGCCTTACATTGCTTAGTTGGCACCAAACAGATCATGCCTTGTAGTATTAGCTTTTCATGTGAAATCACTTGCATTTGTGTGATTAAATTAAAGGAGGTGGTGTGTGTATGTACCTCTATCTAGTGCTTTTCACATGGTATTATAATAGTGGGTTGGCTTGTGTGTCTCCCACACTAAGCCATGAGTTTCTTGCAGACAGTCATCTTTTTATCTCCAGTGTAACTTGCTATAGATCATAGAAATAAAATGGAGAACTATAAAACTTCTGGAATAAAATATACAACGAAATTTTGTAAACTTAGGATGGGCAAAAATATCTTAGGACACAAAAAACATGAAAATAATGGATGTTATACTTTACAAAAGTGCAGAAATTCTGCTCTTCAAAAACACTTTAGGAAAACAAAAAGGCAAGCCACAGAAGTGGAGAAAATACATACATATCTGACAAAATAATTGTATCCAGAATATGTAGAGAATTCTTATAACTCAATAATAAGATAAACAATTCAGTAGAAAAAAAGGGGGAAATGATTTAAACAGATATGTCACCAAAAAAAAAAAAAAGCACATTAAAAGATGTTCAACATTATTAGTCATCAGGTTTCTTAGTTTGTACCGGCTGCTGGAGCAGAATACCACACAGGGCGGGTGGCTCATAAATAAGAGAAATGCATCTCTCACAATTCTGGAGGCTGGGGAGTCCAAGGTCACAGCACTGTCTTGGTATCTGGTGAGGGGTTTCTTCCTGTTTCCTAGATGGTCACCTTCTCACTGTGTGTCTTCACATGGTGCTATGGATATGGGAGCTCTCTGAGGTCTTTTTCATAAGGGCACTAATCCCATTTATGGGGGCACCACCCTTATGACC
Source organism: Carlito syrichta (assembly GCF_000164805.1). Lineage (NCBI taxonomy): Eukaryota > Metazoa > Chordata > Mammalia > Primates > Tarsiidae > Carlito > Carlito syrichta. The sequence goes on from NW_007250729.1 coordinate 154,593, forward strand.
TAATCATCTTCCAAAGCTCCCATCTCCTAATACCATCACGATGGTTAGGTTTCAGTACAGGAATTTACGAATTCAGTCTGTATATCAGGGAAATGCAAACCGAAGTCACAGTGAGGCTCTACACTACATACCTATTAGAACTGATAAAATTAAAAATACTGGCCATTCCAAGAGTTGGTGAGGATATGGAGCCACTGAAACACTCATGTATTAATGGTGGCAATGTAAAATGGTCCAACTGCCTTGGGAAACAATCTGACAGTTTCTTTTTTCTTTTTTTTTTTTTGAGTGGGAGTCTCACTCCATCACCCAGCTGGAGTGCAGTGGCATGCTCACGGCCCTCCCAGCACCCAGCATCGACCTGCTGTGCTCCGGCGATCCTTCCGCCTCAGCCTTCCAAGTAGCCAGAACTATAGGCGTGTGCTAACAACGCCCGGCTAATTTTTGATTTATTGTAGAGACAAGATCTCGCCAAGTTCCCTGGGCCGGTCTCAAACCCACAGACTCAGGCAATCCACTGGCCTAGGCCTCCCGAAGTGCTGGGATTACAGGCTGAGCCACCAAGCCAGTAGTTTCTTGTAATGCTAAGCATACACTTAGCATATGACTCAACATTTTCACTTCTACATATTTACTCAAGAGAAGTGAAAATGTGTGTCTAAACAAAGCCTTGTATGCTAATGTTCATACGAGCTTTATTCCTAAAAGGCCCAAACAACCCAGATGTCAGCCAACAGGAGACTGGATACATAAATTGCGGTAGACTCATACAATGAAACTCTACTCAGCAATAAAAGAGGATGAATTACTGATATGTGCAACAAGGATACAAACCTCAAGAACATGCTGAGTGAAAGATACCACAAGAGTACATGCTATATAATTCCATTTATATGACATTCTAGAAAAGGCAAGGCTATCTATGCTGACAGATAGTAGAGCAAAGGTTTCCTGGGGACTGGTGGCAGGCGTGGAGAGTGACTGTAAAATCAAAAGGATACTTTGTGTGGTTCTGTATTTTTATTAGTGTTGTTGTTACGTGGATGTGTATGTTTGTGAAAATGGATCCAACCAAGTACATTTTATTGTATGTAACTTGCATCTCAAGGAGTTAATTTTTCAAAAAGTGAACTGGTCAGTCCTGTGATACAATACCCTATGCTTTCCAAATATATGAATCTATACACATTTCCACACATGTCTATAAATTCAGGAAAACGTTCAGAAGGAAACACACCAAAATGACTCTATTACTTGCCTCTGGGTAAAGGTGGGGCAGGAGACTTAGAGAAAGGTAAGGGGTCAAAGGGATTTTAGCTTTCATGATAGTGCTTTAATTTTCAAAAGGACAGTGTGTTCACGTATTACCTTGTACGTAGATTTCTGAAAAGAGAGCATAGCAGATGTGAACAGAGGCTATTCCACTATGAAACTTCAATGGAAAGTCTTTTGCCTGTTTGGACCAGCCGTTCCCTTCAATTATTTATTGAGCATCTATGTTTCTCACAATATATGATGAGACAAGCCTCTCCCGCCTCCGCTGTGGATCTTCCTTCAACTCGCTCTAAAGAAGCCGAAGAGCCCAGAGTTCAACGCCCATCAGTTACCAGCTGGGGGACCAATTTACTCACATTTTCAAGCCTCACTTTTTCTGAATCATAACAGCACCTGCCACATGGGGTTCCTGAGGCTTCAGTGAGAAAACAGAGGTAAAAAGTTTGGCATGGGGTTTAATAAATGAGAGCTGCGATTACTATTTTTAAATTATTATGATTACTCTTTTTAAAAAATTCCAAGACACAGGTGTTTCCCATTGTAGTGTTTCAGGAATTGGACACATTTTACAATCAATATCATGCTTTGTTTGGCAGGGTTTTTTCTTTCTTTCTTTCTTGGTATATGAAATAATGGCACATCTTGCAATCGGTGATGTCTTAGATTCCATGAAATATGGCGATATCATCCCTCTCTCTTAGCCTTCCTGTGAATCCCTGTTGATATTTAACCAACATTAGACACAGGGAAAAAGCTAATACTCCTACCAGCCCATGGAGAAAGAGAAAAAAGCAGGAATAACTTAATTAAACCATCGCTGTTACTACCCCAACAATAAATGTTCCGTCTGGCACAGCTGTCACATTGAGGAAGTCCCATCCATCAGTAGCTTCCCGGGTACCACTCTCTGCCGGCTGTTTGTGCCACCTCCTCCCTGCATGGCCATGGCCAGTCCCTTGCTCTGGTCCCCAGCTACCTCCATCCACTTCTTGAGCTTTCCCACCCTGGCCCCGCTCTGTGACAACAATGATGAGTATGCTTGGGGTGGTCCCTTACCCTTTGCCTCTGTCTCCTCATACCTAGGTCATCTGAATATCGTGCATGGGTGGGCATTCACCCATTAGAAACCTTTGGGGGGTGACAAGCCACAAAAGCCAACCCTGGCTGACTTGGGCAGAAGGAGATTGCTTTGGCAAGAAAGCAGGGGGCTCACAGAGTTGACGGGAAGGGTGTGGGGAACCAGACCAGGAAAATCAGCAGGAACCAAGAGAAAGCATTGAGTTGCTTGACCAGCCCCGTGTCAACCTACTTGAGGGGTGGAGAACCCCTTTGAGCGCCCTCCTCCCCCTCCTGCCATCCAGCAGGCATCACCATGGGGAGACCTGGCCACTCAGGAAGGGACTAGAGAGACACTGGGCAGCTAAACAATGGCACGTGTTCACGGCCTTCCTTTTCACGAATGCTCCTGTTTTCAATAGCAGAAGTTGATTTAGAAGCCCGACACTCAGAAATGCTTCCTGTTGGAGCTAAAGAATGTGCAAGCATGGACACAGAGTGTGGAGTAACAGACATGGGAGACGTGGGCCAGGGAAGGGTGGGCAGGTGGGGGGATGAGAAATGACTTAATGGGTGCAAGGTGCGCTAAAAGCCTCGGCTTCACCACTGTGCAATAAATCCATGTAACAAAACTGCACTTGGACTCCCTAAATTTACACAAAAAAGAAAAGAAAAGAAATGCTTCCTGTTGGGTATTTTGTCTGAAATTCAAGCGAGCAGAGACTTCTTGGGCTCAGAAGAGCAAGGGGCCAGGTTAGCACCTGGGCAGGACTCACCAAGAAACCGGTCCCATGCACTCCCGAACTGGCCTTCCTTAAAAAGTAGGAACGATAGCATTTTATTAAAGTAGCTGTAACAAAAATTCTACAATTATGATAGAGATCTATCATGAGTGATAGTCAATTAGAGCAACATTTAAAGACATGAAGACACCTGTGTGCTTTCTTAACCAAATGCTTCACTCATCCATCTTCGTTAGAGCTAGTGGCTCTCAGAACAGCAGTGTCAACCCGGAACTTGTTAGAAATGTGAGTTCTCGGGCTCTTCCCCAAACTGCTGCCTCAGACAGTCTGGGGTGAAGCTCAGCAGTGTGTTTTAACAAGCCCTCCAGGTGAATTTGATCCACCATGCTGAAGTCTGAGAACTGCCGGTTTCATCTTAACCTTCACTGCACAGAAGAATCACACCGTGAGCTTTTAAAACCTTCAGTGCTGAGGCCCCACCCCAGACCAATTACGTCTGGCTGGTAAGGGGAGGGGCTTTTGTTACAAGGGCTTCCTGGGTGACTCTAAAGTGCATTTGGGGTTAAGGACACAGACATAACCCATGATTACACAGAAGGCATCTGTAACTCACGGGCACCTCTTAGCTCCCTTTTGAAAGTAGATTCTTGTCTCTACTACCCTGAGATTTTTTGAAACTGTCACTTTCCTGCTAACCTGATCCATCTCAACACAGAAAAGCCCACCCTTTCCCCTGGTGCCCTGGTGGTCTGCCTCCAACCACAGGGGCTACAGTCAACAGCAGAAAGCCACCGTGGGCTTCCTTCTCAGCACAGCTTTCCAGGAGAGTACCCTGCTGTTCTCTAAAGGTTTTTCACAGCCCACCTTACTAACATGCCCGCCCCACCACCCACCCAAATCAATGGGAATCAGAAGGACCAGGTGTTGCTTAGGTTAGAGGCAGCTGTTACTGTTTAAATCAAGACTCGGGAAGGGAGGACTAGAGAGAGATTTGTTCAAGGACACTAAATTACAGCCAACAGGGGGAATGAGTTCTACTGTTCTATAGCACCGTGGGATGACTGTGGTTAACAGCAAAATGCTATAGAAACGATAACATTTCATTAAAGCAGCTATGAGAAAAGATGTTCTAGATTTATGAATTACCTGTGTGTCAACAGTGACAGTCAATTAGAGCAATATTGAAAGAAATACAGTGGGTGCCTAAAAATGTATACATGTTTCAAGAAAGGAAAAACTATTAAAAATTGTAATACTCAGTATATGCCCAGAACAAAAGATGAATACAAGCCATGTTTGACTTTTACAATGACAAGAGGTGCTCAAAGTGGTTGCCATCAGTGTTCAGACACTTCTGATACGGCGACCATCTCTTAACATCACTTAAAATGTGTATGCATTTTTTTGGGCACCCCTGATATATAGTTTCAAATCGCTAGGAGGAGGATATTAAATGTTTCCAGCACAAATAAATGATCCACGTTTGAGAGACAGATGCGCTAATTACCCTGATCTGATCACCATATCAAAACATCGCTATGTACCCCATACGTAGGTATAAGTATTATTTTTCAATTTAAAAAAATTAAAAATAAAAACAAATCAGGGTTCTTCTCTGTCTCTCAACCCAGATTTACATTTGCCTCTGGATTTCCTCCATTGTAGATGAACTCTCTTCCCTTGCTGGGGATTTGGCTACAGGAAGCTGTGTTGGGTCACCTCATGCTCGAGGACACCCCAGAGGAAAGAGGGCATCTCTCACCTGCCTCAGCGTGGAAAACCCCAGGAAAGGCTTCCCCTAGCTTAGCTGGGCCTGTTGGAGAAAGCCAGACTAGATCGCTGGGATTCCAGGGCCAGGGAGCCATGTCCGTGACCAACGTTGCAGGAAGGGGTGCGGGTCAGACACCCTCAAGCTGTTACAGGCCGGTTTACCATTTAACCACTTTTATGTTCATCCAGTTTTCATATCTGGGGCAACACATGTGCATTCTGATACAGACCTCCTTGCTTATAAAGGTCAAACAGATCAGGGGACAGCTTAACATCAATACACAGATGTACCACCCAAGAAGAACATCTTAGCAGGACAATGAATGTTTCCACTAATCACAGTGCATCCAATCCAGACAAGACAACCCGAACGGCCAAGGGTTCCATTTGAAGAATTTTTGGAAACTGGGATGCTTAACCCAGAGCAGGCCAGTGTGTAGGACCTGCTGACTTGTTAGTCTGCAGAGACTATCAGGTTAACTTGTTCCGTGTGGCTTCAAGGGCAAAATTAGTCCCTAACTAGCCACAGGTTGAAGCCCAAACTCCTTAGCATGGAGTCCAAAACCCGTATCCACCTCCCAGCGTCCTGTCTGACCTCATCGTTGGGTTCTAAAGCAAGCCAGTGTCCAAGAGAAACGGCACCTGATGTTTGTCAAAGGTGGCCAGACAGACTTTATTCAGACTGCTACCACAGGGGAGGGAGACAGCTCAACTCTGTCAAAGATGAAGGTGACTGATGTCAGGCTGAACAGTGAGGGAACAAAAGGAAGCCATGCAGAAATGAAAAGGGGGCAAAAGAGGGGCTGGGGGATGGCAGGGGAGTGGGAACTTGCAGAAGGGGTAAGGGGGGAATGGCTGAAAATGAAAAAGGACAGTGGGACAGTGCATGCTTTGTGATTTGACAGCATTGGCTTTTCTTGAAAGAAAACTCAGGGTAGGACTGGGGTCGTCTCTAGGGACATGGGTTAGCGCAGGTAAGCCAGGCTGAAGGCGGTCAAGTCTCTGAGCACAGTTTGGGCAAGACTCTTGTGCCACGTGGGAGTTCATAGTTCTCACCAGGCACAGGCAATGAGGGACATCAGGAGAGAGGAGGAGGCCTAGGCTTGTCATCTTGGCAAAGATGCCCCCATGCCTAGCGTAGGGTTTGGTATTAATGTTTATTGAATGCTTGCATGCAAGAAGAACATTGTGGCCTCTCATTGGCCCCTGGGCCTTTCTGCCAGGGGCTAGATTTTAACAGTCTGGGCAAATGGGTCCAAGTGTTTACAGTGAATCTATCCAGTGATATTTTAGCAGCCAGGAGACATTGCTGAAAGAACATGGGTTAACAGGCTTAGTCCTCACTGCATCATACATGTGCAACTTTGGACAAATTGATTAATTTCTCTTTTTGCATTTATTTTCTCAGCTCTAGAAAAGCGGGGCTTGGTGGCTTAGCCTGTAATCCCACACCTTTGGGAGGCTGAGGCGAGTGGATTGCCTGAGCCCACGGGTTCGAGACCCGCCTGGGCAGCGAGACCTCATCTCTACAATAAATAAAAAAATCAGCCGGGTGTGGTAGCGCATACCTGTAAATCTGGCTACTTGGAAGGCTGAGGCAGAAGGATCGCCAGAACCCAGCAGGTCAAGGCTGCGGTGGCCGGGAGTGGCCACTGCCCTCCAGTCTGGGCGACAGAGTGAGACTCCGACCCAAAAAAAGAAAAGAAAAGGAATAGTAATGATGTCTAGCTATCTGGGTTGGTGAAGGAGTAATGAGATTTCACATAACCGCATCTGGTCTTCCACGTAGTACGATGCTTAAGAGAAGTGACTTGGCCGAGGCGAGTGGATTGCCTGAGTCCGTGGGTTCGAGACCAACCTGGGCAACTTGGCGAGACCTCATCTCTACAATAAAAAAAAATTAGCCGGGCATGGCAGCACGCACCTTAGGTTCCGGCTACTTGGAAGGCTGAGGCGGAAGGATCGCTGGAGCCCAGCAGGTCAATGCTGGGGTGGTTGTGAGTGTGCCACGGCACTCCAACCTGGGCGGTGGAGTGAGACTCCAACTCAAAAAAAAAAAAAAGAAAAAAGAAAAGTGACTTCCTCTGTCCCCAAACAGTTGTATTCATTTTGCCCTCCCCTGTCTCCAAATGTGAATTAATGGCCAAGTGTTCTGGAAGTCTCAGCTGCACAATGTCCTTTATAACTAAAAACTCAATAAAGGTTCTACTTTCTGATGATCAGGGTTTCTGAGGTGACTCTGGTTTACGTGGCTGTGTTGGACATCTATCTTTCTTTAATCTGGACACGTGGAGCAGGACTTCCTCCAAGAGAGATCCAAGTGCCACCTACATCAGGGTCACCCGAGAGTCAGAATCAAGCTGCTTTGCTTGGCATTGGATGAGCAGCAGGACCACTCCAGACCCACCAGATCAGAGTTCCTGGGAGTGGGGCCTGGATCTGTGAACGTGAATCAGCGCCCTGGACTGATTCTTATGCACACCAAATTTGGGGTTGAAAATAGTTCTCCATCCGGGCAAGAGTCCCTCCCCCAGTCCCCACCATAAAACTCTACAAGGACTCCATAGTATTGGAGGTTCCCTAAGGTCCCAAATCTAAGGTCACCTCTCATACTCCATTTCCAAACAGTCACATAAAACAGCCTATCCTCCCAGCACAGAACTACGAAGGCCCTTGTGTCTTTCCCACTCCCAAGGCACATGGCGTCTTCTCCTCCCTCGAACCTCTTCCCTTGACCTCTGTAGTCTCAGTTTCTCCATTTGGGAAAAGGCGATGAATGCCAGGTTTTGACCTACGGAGTGACCTACACGCCCAGGTTTGCACATCCCAAGTCCCAAGCAGACACACCCAGCCTTGATTGGCTCCCTTACTAGGCAGGTAATTGGTGCTTCTGAAAAGCTACAAGTTTCCTTCCTCATAGCATTGCAGTGAGGGTGGAATGAGGTGATGCTTGTAGATTCTTGGTACTCAAGTATGGATTAGACCAAGGAGTTTGTGACAAACCCTAGCCACTAACAGGATGTTCACCCCTAACTGAGAGCTGGTAAAGCAAGTGCTTCTTTAGGAAGGAATAACCCACTTAAACGGTTAAGCACTCCAGACAGAGTTCACGGTTAGAACCAAGGGAAGGTCTAGAGTTAGAGTTTTAACTTGGAGTAGATTTAATCACAGTGGGTACCTTACACAGCATCCCTCTGCATCCAAGTAAGATAGGTCATGCTTTTTTAATAGACCGGGAGAATGTTAAAGCTCGATGAGGTTACACCTACTCATTCTGATATTAGGGCTGCGGTGAGTCATCAAATCCGCCCGAACCAATTAAGACATTCCTACTGGCACCACTGCACACGGTCCTGGTAACATAGGGGCTGACCCAGTGAAAGCCAGTGAGGGGCAATAACCCCCACACAGGACACCAGATGTTCCCACAATGCCCCTCAAGTTCGCAGGGTACCCTTATGAGCGTATGGCGGCCTCCAATGCCCAACCTGCAGGAGGTGGCCATTCTGTATCCATTTCTGCTGAGGCTGCACACTAACAGCAGCTTTACTGAGCTAGCCCTGCAGGGCTCAAAGGAGGCACTTCAGAGAGATCCCATTCAGATTAACGTGTAAAATTTAATTATGGGACCTGGGCTATCTCAAAGTTTAAAGCCATTTACTAAGCCTGGGAGCTACAAAGTCCTCCTGGAGTCTCCTGTGTCTAGGGAGATTGGGGCAGCCCTCTGATCATTAAGCGCTGAGAAAATCTCCGCTTGCATATTGAGGTCAGGAAATTTTCTTTCCGTTTTCCCCACTAAATGGACAAAGGACTCATCTTGTGGAGAAAGAGCAATTCTGAAACTCCAAGAGGAAGCCCTTGGTTGAAGTCCCCATCTCTAAGCGGCTCTGCAGCCAAGTTTAATTAGCAGATAGGCCAGGCTCGGTGGCTCAGCCTGTCATCCCAGCACTTTGGAAGGCCGAGGCAAGTGGATAGCTTGAGCCCGCGGGTTCGAGACCAGCCCCGGCAACTTGGCGAGACCTCGTCTCTACAATAAATAAAAAGTTAGTCGAGTGTGGTGGTGTGCGCCTGTAGTTCCAGCTACTCGGAAGGCTGAGGCGGAAGGATCGCCGGAGCCCAGCAGGTTGATGCTGGGGTGGCCGTGAGAGTGACACTGCACTGTAGCCTGAGCGATGGAGTGAAACTCCAACTCAAAAAAAAAAAACACCAAACAAACCAAAAAACAGATAAAAGCCAAAGGGACAAGGGGGCAAAAATCCCTGTCCCCCAAGAACTCAAAGAAGAATAGAGTGATAGACACAAGCCACACAGACATGGGAATGCAGTACAGTGTCTGGGGGTCAAGAGAAGGAAGCATTCATTTTCTAGGAAAGCTTTCCAGAAGAGATGGCACTTTCTCTGGGTTTTGAAGGTTAAAAAGGAGTTAATCTTGCAAATGAGTGAGTGGCCATGGGAAAGAACTTTTCAGGCAGATGGACGTGGTTAACTCTGAAACTTGTAGCAATAAACTTTTAGTCCAGCGTTCCTGTCTGGAAGATTCTCTCCTGCTTGATTCCCTATGGAGTTGGAGAAGGGTCAGAATCCGTTCTCTAAACATTAGACTTTAAGCTTTTCAAGGGCAGACCTATGCCTCTCTTTGAGTCCCAGCAGCATCTGAAAGGTGATGCTGAGCCTAAAAGAGAACTTTAAGGCAGAGCTGGTCCCCGGTCTTTTTGGTATCGGAGGATGGTTTCGTGGAAGGCCATTTTTCCATGGACGGGGCGGTATGTGCAGTTCAACCTCACTGCTCATGCCCGCCTCGGCTCCACCTCAGATCATCAGGCATTCGATTCTCAGAAGGAGCTGCAACCTAGATCCCTTGCACGTGCAGTTCACAACAGGGTCTGCGCTCCTGTGAGAATCTAGCTCAGGCGTAATGCGAGCCACGAGGAGTGGTGGTAAACACAGATGAAGCCTCAGCCACTGGCCCGCAGCTCGCCTCCTGCAGGGTGGCCCAGTTCCCAGCAGGTCACAGACGGGGGCTGATTCACGGACTGGGGATTGGGGGCCCCTGCCCTGACACACAGTTCCCAGACCCCGCCCCACACGAGCCAACTCCTGCCCAGGTGTCTGTGGAAAGAAGTATGCTTTCCCCCCATCACTTTAAACCTCATAGGATGCAGAGAGGGTGGCCAGATGAGTGGATCGATGGCCTCGAATGAATTTCAAAATGAATAAGAACAATCACAATTAGAACCAAATTGCTGAGAGAGGATTTGATCTCTTCCCAGGAGAGAGCGGGCCTGGTCTTGCCCACGGCCACAGATGCTCCTTAATGGGGACCGAAATGCTGGGACGCAGCATCGGGAGGGGATGTCTGGGGAACGCTGCCCCTTTTAAGCTCCTTCGCGAAGGCTCTCTGGCCGCAGCATCGCGGGAGACCAAACACCGTCTTTAATTACCCACGGACGCGCACGAAGGTTCCTCTTCTCAGATACACTCCTCACTCTTCACTTCAGTCAGGTCTCCCAGCTCTCCCCTCCGGTGGGGGAAGGATGCCAGCTAGCTATTTTTCCTGTGGTCCTGGAGAGGATAAAGGAGGGATCGAGGCCAGGGATTTGCTCCTAGTTGGTGAGATAAAAACAAAATAGTTGCGGTTGTTAAGCACCTGCCAGGGGCTTTACACGCCTGTTCTTGAATCCTGTGACTCCTGGGGGTGGCGGGGGGGGAGGTACTATTAGCTTTAGTTTGTAGGTACAGAGAGGCTGTGAAACTGGCTCAAGGTCACACAGCTGGTGGGTGGAATTTAAATCTGGGTCTTCTGACCCCAAGCCTGATGGCTTCCCATCCGCCCTCTTGATGCAGGAGTTCAGAGGGGCGGCAAGGAGGCGTGTTCAGAAGCTGGGGAGGGGTGGGCACAGTGGCTCATGCCTGTCATCCCAGCACTTTGGGAGGCTAAGACAGGAGGATCCCTTGAGACCCGCGAGTTTGAGACCAGAGTGGACAACATAGAGGGGACCTCGTCTCTACAAAAAATAAAAAAAATTAGCCGGGCATGACAGTGCCTGCCTATGGTCCTAGCTACTCAGAAGGCTGAGGTGGCAGGATCGCCTGAGCCCAGGAGGCCAAGGTTGCAGTGAGCTTTGACCATGCCACTGCACTCCAGCCTGCGTGACTAGAGAGACCCTGAACTACCCCCCCTTCAAAAAAAAAACAGAAGCCAGCCAGGCTCAGTGGCTCAGCCTGTAATCCCGCGCCTTTGGGAGGCTGAGGTGAGTGGATTGCCTGAGCCCACGGGTTCGAGACCCGCCTGGGCAGTGAGACCTCATCTCTACAATAAATCAAAAAGTCAGCCAGGCGTAGTAACGCACGCCTGTAATTCCGGCTACTCTGAAGGCTGAGGCGGAAGGATCGCTGGAGCCCAGCGGGTCGAGGCTGCGGTGGCCAGAAACAGCCACTGCACTCCAGTCTGGGCGACAGAGTGAGACTCCAACTCAAAAACAAAAACAAAAACAAAAAAACAGAAGCCAAGGATGGGCAGAGCTGGACTTGGCTCCATCAAGGAGTCCAGGTCTCTGAGATCAGCCAGTCCACTTGTCTCCCAACCTCCTGGAATATTCCTGAGAGTCCCCTGAAGTTTGTAGGATTTCTCATAGCTCAGAAGCTGTGGCCTTCTTCCTCGGCGACTTCCTTATTTTGGTCATGTCACCATGACCCTGGCATCAGGCCTGCTAAGGCACTTTCTGTGTGAATCTGGAGGAAAAGCTCACCTTTCTCCGTCCCCGACAGCTGGGGTGCCAGCTAGAGCCTGTAAAACCAGGGTGATGCTGCCTCCTTCCAAGTGACATCTGGAAATGCCTGGAGACATTTCTGACTGTCACATCTGGGAGGTCAGGCGCTAGTGGGTAGAGACCAGGGGTGCCACTAAGCTTCCTACCATGCCTGGGAATACCCCCACCAGGAAGCATGGTCCAGCTCCAAATGCCACCAGTGCCGTGGTTGTGGCCCTGCAGTGAAAGATGCTGATCCATGAGGCGAGGGAAGGAAGCCCCTCCATTTCAGTGGCCTGGATCTATGGGACACCGACACGCCCAGGCAGAACCAGCTGCCTGACTTGGGTGGGGGCAAGAGGCAGTAAACAACAAAAATGCAGGGCCTCTTGTGAGCGATGGCCAGAGCAGAGCATTACGCGGGGAGGGGGCCGCTCTAAGCCCAAGGCCTGTGGGAGGGCATAGGCGCCCACCCATGACGCTGGAAAGGGCTTCCTGCTGCGGCCTGGCACCTCCTGGGTGTCCTGTCCTCGTAACTCAGGCTTGTGTTTGGCCACCGCTGTTCCACAGCAGTTCAGGCCCAGAGCGCCTAGAGGGCAGTGCCCGCCGAGAACCCCAAGTGGTCGGATCACCTTTCCTCCTGGAGGAAAAAGTCACTTTTGACTGCCTGGAAGTGAAGAGGCAGGGCCGAGCAGACTGCCTAGGAGACGCTGAGTCCTCCCCGGCCTTCCTGCTTCTTGGGAGGGACCAAGGATCACTGTGCCAGGAGGGTTTTCAAGCACACAGCAATTAAGTGGAGAAGGTGCAGAAAGCAGAGAGAGAAAGCCTTCTGTTTCTTGGACATCTTCCCTGAAGCTGGTAGGCCCCAGGGCTGAATCGTGTGGCCGTCTCCTTCCCGGGACCCTTTATCTGCAGAGGGCCACTCTGGCCCTCCCCGCTGCCCCGCAGCTGGGAAATGAGGGGACACAAGCGGGGCTCCGTCTGAGGGAAGGATCCTGGAAGTTACCTTCTCCCCTTCCATAAGCAGCCCTCGCTGCCACTCTCTCCTGCCTCCCAAATAAGCAATCTCCTGCTATTCACTTCATTGATAGTACTTTTGTTTTTTGCTTCATTTTTCTTAAGCATTTTACAATTATGTCACTCTGCAGTGTTGAGAGTGTTTTTGCAAACACAGGCCTTTAGGGAAGACGGTAAGGGGGGGGGTGGACGGCAGGGAGGCTGGGGGCAGAGAACAGGAGCAGCCGCAAAGTCCCCCCCCACCCCCAACCCCAGCCCATGAATGGGATACTCCATGAGACCGGAGACAAGGGCCCTGCTCCCTGGTCAGGCAGCACCCACAGAAGACAGCTGCAGAGATTTCCAGAGCTCGGCTTCCCTTTCTAGAGTGGAGAGAGGAAGAGCAAGGGGAAAGCCCAGAGGGTGGGGGTGAACCACCCACCAGACAGTGGCCCCAGGTCAGAGCCACCATCAGCCACAACTTCTGCAACTCAGATCTAATAACAACCACCGGTGTTGTGAACACTTAAGCGCCTGCTGTTTTCTGGTATCTTCGAGGGATTCAGCATGGTATGTTAAGAGCATTGACCCTTGAGCTGCTCTCGGGTTCAGATTCCAACTCTGCCACTTGCTGGCTATATTATCTTAATCTCCTTGTGACTCGGTTTCCTGATGTATAAAATGCCGGGCCTATCTCACCAGGGTCGTTATAAACAGTTAACTTTCGTAAAGTGCTTAGAATTGTGTCTGGCGTGGTAAACACTAACATGAATAGTTGTTAAAAAAACATTAAATTGCTAGAATTAATCTCCACGGCAACCCTACGAGGTAGGTACCATTATGGTCCACATTTGTAAATGAGGACACTTGGAGCACAGAGAGGTTAAGACACATGCCCAGAGTCACACAACTGGTCTGTAGCAGGGTTAGGGCTCAATTCCTAGCAGTCCGGCTGAGAGCCCAGGCTTCCACTAAGACCGTGTCCTCTCTCTGAGATAAAGCTGGTGCTTGAGCACAAAGGTGCACATTGCTGGGGGTAGGGGACAGAATGAGGGTCCCGGCTTGCCCACCAACTGGCGTGGGCTCCGATTTCCTCACCTGAAATCAAGGAGGTTCCACCAATGTTGTGGACAGGTCTCCCGGTTGCTGTGGCTCTAGGCAGCCTCAGTTTCTCATCCATGTCCGACCCCGGACCTGGCCTCTGGGACGAAGGAAGAGCTGGGTGGGGATGTGGCTGCCCAGAGCAGGGCGGATGGCATTGGCGGCTCCCAGCCCAACTTGCCGCACCTGCTGTCCACCGCAATTGAATCACACAGCCACGGCTGGGTGACAGGACGGCCACAAAGATGATCTGAAGTGGATTTAATCATTGCTCTGGTGCCTGCTAGCTCCTGTCTACTTAAGGGTTCTGCCTGTCTCTCTCTGTCATGACAGTCTGGATACTCGTGGTGATGGGCTGTCCTGAGCACCCAAGACCTGGACTTCACCCAGGCCTGGCCTCCCCTGGACCACGCGTCCCCCTCTATCTTCTCTATGAGACGGGAGAGCCAGCCTGACACCCTGCAGTTTAGAGAGGTCCTCAGGAGTCCTCACCCCCAGCTCCCCAGACCAACATATCCTCTCCTCTTCTTCCTCAGAGCTAATCAGGACAGAATCCCTGGGTGGCCCTGATGGTGCTTGGGGCGAGAGAGGGAGAGAGGGGTCTGGAGTGGAGACCCAGCTATGTCCCTGAGCTCAAACCAGCACCCACCCCACCCACTCGCTCCTCAGGGGGTGGGGGCGACCCACCCACCAGATAGTGGTCACAGGCTATAGCTACCATCAGCCACAACTTCTGCAACTCAGATCTAATAATGATCACTGGGGTGAACGCTAAAGCCCAGGCTGGGCTCTCCAGGTATGGGTGAGCAGGAATGGTCCCCCTTCCTCACACTGGCACCACCTCATGCCCCCCACACATGGGCACAAACCAACCCAGACTCCCAGATACCAGACCTGCCCCGGGAAATGTACTGCCCGTCTGGGGAGCCGGGAATCATCAAAAGGAAGGGTGGTGAGTCCCTGACCCCATGCCCTGAGTTTCTCAAGCTACCTGCATCCCGGGCTACACTCAGAGTACAGATTCCCGGACCCCCACCCTGGGCTCTGGAGGCCAGTCTCTGGGGATGGCCGCCTGATTCTAATAAAGTCCCCTTCACAACAGTGGCGTTCACCCTGGCTGCCCACTAAGGTCACATGGAAAGTACAAAAATATCCACGCCAGGGCCTCACCGCCTGACCCAGCACATCAGGGTCTGGGCTGGGCCTCAGGCCTCGTATTTTTTTTAAAAGTGATTAAAATGGGCAGTCAGAGCCGGACTCAGTGGCTCAGCCTGTAATCCCGTGCCTTTGGGAGGCTGAGGTGAGTGGATTGCTTGAGCCTGAGGGTTCGAGACTCACCTGGGCAATTTGGCGAGACCTCATCTCTACAATAAATTAAAAAATTAGCCAGACGTGGCAGCACGCGCCTGTAGTTCCAGCTACTCAGAAGGCTGAGGCGGAAGGATCGCCGGAGCCCAGCAGGTCAAGGCTGCGGTGGCCGGGAGCGGCCACTGCACTCCAGTCTGGGTGACAGAGTGAGACTCCAACACAGAAAAAAAAAAATGGGCAGTCAGGGTTGAGAATTTCAGAGTGTGAGGACCCCCCGCTGGGTGTTACTCAGGAAAGCAGGAATCAAGAGCTGGTGTCCGCTGGAGCCATTCACTGGAGGGGTCGGGCGGGTGGGGCTCATGTCCCCACAACGAGGTGGACCCCCACCCACCGCTGGCCAGGCGAGCTCGGTGCTGAAGGCGGGGAGGATGCGGCACCAGGGCCTTGGCGTAAAAAGGAAGTCCGTGCTGCACTTGGCCTACGCTGGGAGCTGCTCAGATGCCCCGGGGAGCATATTTATGCAAATTAAGCAATTAGAGAACAGTCCGTGTGAGCAAAGGAACTTAGGCGAGAGACCAGGGAGCCTGGAGACGGGAGAGGGCTCTTCCAGCTGAGGAAGGGGCTGGGAGAAGTTGGAGGTCAAGGTCTTGCGTCTAGGCCAGCTTTGGGGAGCAGGAGCCCTGAAGGAGGGAGCGGACAGTCCTGCCCAAAGTCACCCGTGTTATTTGGGCAGTGTCCATGTCGATCCTACTCAAGGGTGTTTAGCTGAGAGCGAGCTGGTGTCGCTCAAAGCGGAGCCCCTGCTTCCCCTTTGCTGTGTTAGCTGATGGCCTCACTGCACTGGTAAACAGAAGAGATGCCCCTCATCTCCATCCTTACACCCTCTGTCCCCCACAAAGACAACCTCCTCCACATAGCTCTGGGTCTCCCATTTGGGGACTTTCAGGGGACTCTCTGCCCCCACCCCCACCCCCACCCTATGCACCTGCTCTTGGAACACCCTTCCTGACCCTCTCTCTCCTCCTCTGCTTTACTTCCTGGCGTCACTGCTCAAAACGGCAGCCGATATTCACCTCTCCCTCACCTTTGTGTGTTTATTCACATTGTGGCAAAATATACAGACCACAAAATTTACCATTTTAACCTTTCCGAAGTGTACGTGGCAAGGGCATTTACCTTCAAGATGATGTACAACCATCACGACCACCTATTTCCAGAACATTTTTTAAATCATCCCAAACAAATTTGGTAACTATTAGATAAAGTCTTCCCATTCTTTCCTCCCCCCCCCCCCCCCCCCCC